>NW_010223726.1:11886-51652 GCF_000690775.1 Eurypyga helias | reverse complement strand
ATATCAATTAAATATCATTGTAGATATTATATTTCTTACAAGTGTAACAACACTGAGTTTGGATTTTCTTTGAGGATTTTTTTTTAATTAAATATATATATAAAAAGAGCTATTTAATACTTTACTTACTGTACTACTGCATGCACTGAGCCTTTTGAAAAATTAGTATTCCAAGACTAACTGTTTTGCTGGTATGGATATACCAATAAAGTGGAGTTTCTTCACTATTTCCAAATTATTTTAGTAATAAAGGAACTTTTAAATACTTTTCTAGTACCTACTAAATAAATTTTAGTTTTCTAGTAAGGACTACTATTTTACTTATTTAGCAAAATACTGATTTTCTTAAAAACTAAGTAAGTATACAATTACACTTTCCTATTTTCACTTATTTGTGCGAACAGTCTGATTGGTCACTATAAGTACACAAAAATGACAAGAAATTATAAGAAAGGGAAAAGGTGGCTGATAAAGTTAGAAATGAGAGTTACATGCTTCTTTAGAGAATCCTTCTATTATAATGGCAACTCAACCATGACAAGCTGTGTAGCTGTCTTAATTATAAGCCTTGAAATTACAGGTTGGTTAAGTAATCTTTTCCTAATTTAGATGATGTGAAATGTAAATTTAATTAATTAATTAATTAAAGGCATTTATTTTCTAAAATTAAAGCAACCTTTGCATATATTTAAATAAGTTTAGAGTACTTTATATCAATTCATCTTACATTAATACCTTACATTACAAGCCTTTGCATGAGCACAGCTTTTTAATTTACCAC
This sequence comes from Eurypyga helias, assembly GCF_000690775.1. Lineage (NCBI taxonomy): Eukaryota > Metazoa > Chordata > Aves > Eurypygiformes > Eurypygidae > Eurypyga > Eurypyga helias. The sequence goes on along the minus strand of NW_010223726.1, from coordinate 50,871 downwards.
TTTCTTCACTTTGCTCACACTTTTTTCACTCTGTCTTTATTGCATCAGTTTAATATAAAGGAGTATTTGCATTAGCAACATACATAACTGTGGAACTGAAATTGTTAAATAGGTTTTAATTTTTTACGCAGTTACTGTTTGTTTGGTTTTTTAATTTTAATAAATATCCAATGAAATGTTCCAAGCTATGTGAAAATAATTACATTTCTGTAAGGAAAGAGGTTTTCTTCATGTGCATCTGAGACTGACTATGGAGGAACCTTCCCAGGTAAATTATACCACCTTTGCATTATAAATACATGTAAAATATTTTGTGCATGGGAGTGTGTTGGATTTCTAAAACTACTAAGAAGCAAATAAGCAAAACATACATCGTTGGAACCTCTGGATTTTCTGAAGTGGTCCTAGAGAAAGAAAAGAGTAAACATTTCAGAAACCAAGTAGCAAAATGCTAGTACCAAAGCACTTTGCAAGATTTTAGCTCAATCAACAGCAATTAATTTTAAATTTCCTTCCTTCCAAGATGGTATTTTTCTTTTTTCCTAATGTGGAATGTATGTTTAACTGAAGTAACATAATATGAAATTCTAATCCCATTCTTTAGATGTTACTAAAAGGCAATCATTCTTAACTGAACGTGCTCCAGTCAATCACCCTGATAATTAGTTTTTTGTTTTCAGCACACAATTCCCAACCAAAAAACTCAGTTACAGTGAGCTGCTTATATTCTTAGCTTCAGTTGCAATTTCTTTTAAGTGTTCTCTAAAGTGTGCTTAATCAGCTTGGAATGGAGGCAAAGCACTGTTGACATTTACATGTCATGCTTTACTATAAAAGGCTATAATCAGGTCTCAGAAGAGGTAAGTAAGTAATAAACCCTGACCAAAAAAACCCACAAACCAATGATTGCTGAACTACTTTCCTGAGGATAGCAGAACAATCAGCCTTTCTCATATGTAAAGAAAAGACACAGCTCTTTGCTCCAACCATCTGTGAGACTGATAATGAACTTTTCAAACTGTGGTTATTAACATTTATGCGTAGCACTTTATTTCCCAAAACTAACAGGCAAGTAAAAGGCTTTCCTTTGCTGACTATTATTAGTTATAGTAACATTCACAATTTGAAATAGCTTTCCCATCTTCAAAGTACTTTTAAAAGATAAACAAACTAATGATTTAATACCCATCGCTGTTTAACCAACTGATCTTGGTAATACCACTGTTAGATCATGATCATGTTAGATGATCCTAGAAAGGTCATGAAAGCTTCAGAAAGAATATGCCTGTATTTTGATCTTCTCCGAACTATGAGAGCAGAGGAGTAGCTGGAAAATTAGGGTTGAGAAGGACACAGGAATCCCAGCTTTTTGTTGGAAGCTGGGCAGATTCCATATAGAGGATGCATCCTACCCTATGCTTTCAAACTTACCATTTTCATAGTGAGATATTGAAATGAAGCCATATAAATTCATCATAGTTGACATTAAAAATATCTAGTAAGCAATGACTTAAAAGAAAATAAACTTTAGCATTTAGGAGCTATCTTTCTGCTGTGTGGTGGGTGACTTTGAATCTTGGCCAAACAGATGGACAGCAGTAAACACAGAACAGGATTCAAAACTTGGTTTTAAAACTTGGTTTTAAGGGTTCACCTTAAAGCCTTCCAGTGACAGAGATTCCATAAACTCTCTGGTCAATAGTCTATCAAGGAATTATACCTAACATGACAATCAGATCATTCATTTCTGTTTCATTTAATTTTCATCACTGATATGTGTGAGACTCACGTTGGAAGTTTTCCAGATTAAAAGTAAGGAAGCACAAGACAAATGTTGCAGCCAATAGGGGACCTAAGCAAAGAATATCATGGAAGTTCATTAATGATTATTTTAAACCATCCATTTTCTGGTTTTCGATGAGAGCACAAAAGATCTTCCCTGTTCTCTTTCTGATTGGCCAGAAAGCATCCACAACTTCAGAAATAAGCATTAAACATTCATCTGCAAGTATCTTTAGCCTAAGATTTTCTTCTAAACTATTTCATGGACACCTTACTGAGAGCTGACTAAGCAGATACTGAGGTTTTTGTCCACACTGTTAACCAAAAAGGAACCAGGGTTAGCACCTGGACATCAGACCAAATAGCACCAATAGCACCAACAGATCCCTGCCCTTACGGCTAGTCACTCTGCAGCAGATTTGTCTTGTGGAGAGCTAACTGCAATAATCCAAAGCCAAACCATGAAGAAAGCATACAAGCATTATAAAAATATTTGGGAGCCCTTACGTAACCTCAAGTCACTGGCATTTCATATACTCAGACCTCAGACAATGCGGTATCAAGCTGCTAAGAGCCCCGACATGTATTTAAGCATGGCATTTTTCTTTCCATGACATCTTACTCACCAAAGTACCTCAAAGAACTGCCCTGTTGACTCACTTCCAAAATAGCTCTTGCCAAGAAATGGGAAATAACTAGAGATCATTAGTACTTACTGTTGGGTTTCCACTGTTTCTGTCATGGTCTTATTGCTTGAAACTGGGGGAGGCATCCAAGACTGCCTGTCAGTGTTAAAAAATGAATTTCTGAGTATTAGTTTAAAGCTATGGGTCTGAACACCATACTGTGAGTGTTAGAATGCCAGAATTGATGTAGAAATATCTGGAACTTTTCTTAAATTACCAGTATTTTGAAATACTGCATGCAGATGCTTTTTAGACAAGTGAATGGATTTGGAAATAATATAGTAATTTTAATTATTGTTGTGAAAAATGTATTGTCTTTCTCTAGGTGGCAACCTCAGTGGTATGTATAAATGGATCATTCATGGGAAGGACAATCAGATAGAATGCACAAAGGAAAAGGTGTCAAGTATCAACCCAAGAAACACGTTCAGGCTGGAATTAGAGGGCACAAAAAACATAGAATCATAAAACAGTTTATGTTGGAAGGTGCTTTAAAAATCATCTAGTTCCAACCCCCTGCCATGGGCAGGGACACCCTCCCCTAGTCCAGGTTGTTCAAAGCCTCATCCAGCCTGGCCTTGAACACTTCCAGGGATGGGGCATCCACAGCTTCTCTGGGCAACCTGTTCCAGTGCCTCACCACCTTCTCCATGAAGAACTTCTTCCTGATATCCAATCTAAACCTCCCTGCTTTCAATTTAAACCTGTTACCCCTTGCCCTGTCACTGCCCAATTTTTTAATTGACTTTTGATACATTACTGAGGTTTAATAGACTGCTGTGTATCCTCTGACAACCAAGCAATGGTGGTAATAAATACCTTTTTTTCTTGATTGGAGAAGTTGCAGCATTGTTTGTGGATGCTGCATTAGGAGTCCAAGATTGTCTGTTAAGGAAATATACTTAATTTATTATTCTATAATATTGTATCATTTTAAATGAAAAAAACAATTATTAGAAATCATATCTCTACTATCACAATGATACCCCTGTGTATGGTAAATCATGTAACTATATCTATATATGCCAAGTGAAATTTTGGAAATACCTCAAAATATACAAGATTTGGGACACTTTAAGTGATTCTGATGCTTAGAGAACAGAATTCTTTTTACTTGATACCCAAAGTAATTTCTGACTTTTTAAAATCTTAACTTCTGTACCTACACCTCAATTTCCAAACATTAAAATATTAATATCCTTATTTTTCCTATTTTAAAAAGTTATGTTTCTTATTCAATTATGTCAATGCTGCTCTATTTTATGATATGCCTGTAAAAGGAGTTGGTAGTCCTCATACTTGTAACTGTATTACCAGCCAGTGATTTTTCTCACAAGGTTTACCAAAAAGTCATTCTCTTGTCCTCTGCAATTCTTGATGTAATGAGAATAATTGAAGAACAGAGCTTTACAAATCATTCTCTTGCTGTCTGGCAGAAAAAAATATGTACCATTTAAGTCTCACTTAGGTCCCACTTCAGATTTCATGGTAGGCCTATTAAAAACCAATCTCTGGACAAAATAATATAAAATCGAATTTATATGGTGTATTATGTGTCATCATCAACATGATTTACAACACAGAAGGTGCAAAATCATAATTTAAAAGAATGACCTCACTTGAACTTTAAGTGCCAGAGATACTTATTTGCTCTTCACAGTAATATCTCAACACTTTGTAAGGTGACATTTAATTGCTGTGCTCAGTTTTCACTAGCAACTATATTCAGTTTAATTTATTATGGATGGAATTCTACTGACATTGATGAAGGCACCAAGTGATATATTTGTCCCTTTGCATTTATATATAGGGTGGCTGAGCTCTTGAGTCATTTTTTTTAAAAAAAAGCAATTAGGTAAGAGCTGTAAGTTCTTTAGAAAATAAATTTTCCATGTTGTGTGGTCATATTACACATATAAATTGTCCTTCTGTGAAACATAACGACCGTTTTAATGGCATGTCAAAAATCTTCTGCTAAATTATTTTAAATTAAGAGTTGTTTTCTACCTGTTTTAAACAAAAGACTGACTGTCTGACAGAAGAAAAGCTCTCCACTGGAAAAATCATTAGGCTGTCTATCAGAAAAGTATTTTTTATGTTTTGGTACTCAAGTTTTCCATTGGCAATGCACAATGGTGTTTTCCATTGAAAACCTTAATTAGAATATTTTCATGTAGTCTTTCCTCAGAAATACATATGATATTTGATAGAATTCATGCAGAAAAATTTAGAGCTCTAGACCATACCCACACTGAACAGTTTTCAACACTCTCTTATTCTTTCTTTTCTGAATTTAAAATACTGTGTTTCTTAATAATTGCTGTGCTGAGTAAGTGTAATCTGAGCTGCTCTCTCTTTTAATCTATGTGGAGAAATAGACATTTTAAAGGAAAACTCCTTTAAAATTATTAAATAATTATTAAAGAATAATTACTAATTAATTTATTTATTCTAAAGAAAATAATCTGAGATATGGTATGAATTGTCATCCAAAAGATCCTTTTCCTCCTCACTGCCTATAAAAAGAGTTGATGATAATCTAGATATAGATGTCTGCATTCCAGACGTCAAGTTTTTGAAATGAAACTTACTGTTAGGCCATATGCCATACAAATCAATTGTCTATATATTCTTGGTATGTACATACAATCAAAAGTTATGATAATATACAATACTTAGATGATAATGCATGATAAATGATACATGACATTTTATAATACATAATACTTAGATGATAAAGTTTCCAAAACTCATACCTGTTGCTTTGCTTATTATTCAGAGTTGGAGATTTATTTATTTTGTCTGTATCACTTCTGGCTGGAATTCTGTCAGAAACACAGAAATTTTTTATAATACACACTCTAGATCTTTTTTTTTTCTTCCTTTTTAAAAAAAGCCCCACTTTCAATAAGGTAGAAGGTGGAGTATGACTTTACCTTGTGAACAGATTAAAAATTCCCTAGTATCAAAGTATATAGAATAGAATAGAATAGAATAGAATAGAATAGAATAGAATAGAATAGAATAGAATAGAATAGAATAGAAAGAAGCTGAATTAATATAAATTTAGTGCATTAATATATGAAGTCTAAGTAGCTCACTGAAAAAATAGTTTTAAAAACATTATAATCTAACACTAATTGATATAATGTATCAAGCTTCATTGTTAAGAGTTAATTTATTACACCTCCTATGAATTACATCAGAATGCTAGGAAGAAAGCAATGTTCAGTCAAACAGTACATAAACTTTCCTCTCCCACTCTCCTCTCCCTCACCATCCCTTGAGAGACGCAACAGTCTCCTTAACTTTACAGCTTTTAGAGATCAATGTGATTTGAAAAGACTCTGGTGTAAAATCCTGGATAGAGCACCGTGGTGACCTACAAGAAGAACATCTATCAAGGGAGTCAGGTTATTTGTGCTTAAACTGATTTTATTAAGCCATGAAATTTACAGTAAGAAAAAACCACATGATTTTTCCAGCCCTTTATGGATTCTACAGTTGTTGCCCTTCTGAATTTTCACAGAAAGCACCACGTAGCTATCGTAGCTGAAACAGCCAAAGTACTTATGTTAGCTTTCTTCTCATACAAGGAATATTCTTTAATAAGAACAGGGGTATTTCCAACAGCTCAAATATATAGTCATGTTCATTTAAACAGACTACAAATTTGAGGGGGTTATCTTAAATATTTGGTTAAAACATCTGAAACACATTTTGAGCGGCAACTTATTTACATACAGAAATTATTTAATTTTAGTTAACTATTCCCATCTATACACTGAAGCTACAAATACACAACCATTAATCCTAGAACTATAACCTAATATTATATCCAAAACATTTTGTATCTTGCCTTCAGCCAAGTATGTGTTGTTTTTAATGAACAGCCTTCAAGGGACCTCTGGGACACAATCTGCACCAGCATGTTCCTTTTTCAAGTCTTAAATTTGTGCAAATAGTTATCTCCTGTCACGAGCAGCTTGTGACTGGGATCGGCAGTTACAGTTACTCCAAAGATCACTAGAGGTCTCACTAAAGTTGGGGGACGACTGCAGATGCAAACGTGAGTGTTCCTTCTCATTCACAACTATCCAATGACCAAGCATTTCTTTCATGTTTCGTTTTGTATTTTCAGAATTTCAGCACAATGCCTAAAATATTTCTGTAGCTTCTCATTTTAAAGGCTTAAAGGGTCCATCTGGCACCCTGCTGCACTGCTGCCCAATGTAGCAGAAGCTAGGAAAAATGAAGGTAAGTATAATGTTAACTTCTCTTTGTACAACTTTCCATCTTCTGATAAGCAGCGTCGAAGAATATCCTCTATTTGCACTCAGAATGCTGTCTGCAACAGACGCCTTTGGATCAATTATGCATTTGCCTATGTAATGTTTTTCTGAACCAATTTAAATTTCTGGCCTCCACAAGATCCTGTGGTGGTGACTCCTACAATTAATGCAAGTGTTAAAGGAAAATCTCTTTTTAAATATTTTTTCTCTATTTTTTTGTTCTTTAGATCATTACTTAAACATTTCATAGAGTGCCTCCTCATTCTTACAGCGCAACAGCAGAAAATATTCCTTCCTTACTCACTTTACCTATATCACTCTTCTCCAAGATGAGGAATCTTTGTCTCTTCAGGCATGTGAAAGCTATTCCATCCCTGTTGATCATCCTTTCTCACCTTCCTCTTAATTTTCTTTTTTTTTCTGATCTATTGTACCTTCTTCACATAAGTGAAATGCTGCTTGAAGTGTTCAAGATGTGCAAAACAGGTTCATACCATGACTGAACAGTGGTTTCTCATTTGCTCTCTGTTCCTTTTCTAATGAATTCTGCCATTCCAAAGGATTTAATTATTAATAAATTGGACAATAGAAGTGTCCCATTTGCTTCAGCCCCATCTCTTCCAATCTAATTGCTATAAATTCAGTTAGGATTAATTCTTCCTGAAGCTATTACGGAATTAGTAGCATTTAGTACTTGAAAAAGTAGTAACGTAATTTCTGTCACTATCAGATTTTTAAATTTTCTCACATCTTTTGTCAAATATTTACTTGACTGCTTATACTAAGAGAGAAATAAAAGAATAAATAAAAATTTTCCTGCCATCCAGAAAGGCTGTCTGTGAGCATCTGCACAATACAGTTGTTGTCTGGGTTAAGACGAATTCATCTACATGCCCATACAAGTACATGTGCATCTCCTGTCATCAAGCTACAGATTTCTGTTAACAACTTAACACTGTTTGTTTTTCTCTTGTGCTTGCAGCCCGTGGTGCAATTGCACGTAGTCATCTGCAAGGGGTCCTTGATACTGAAATTGCTCAACTTCTGTAGATATTGGGTTAGGAAAAACTCATATCAATCAATACCTTCTTTGAACATGGATATGGCAGTGCCCAGGAAACAAAAGCTGTCAATATGGCTTTTGGATATGTTTTCACTGTCACATATACACATAAAATGAAGAATTCAACATTACTCCTATACTCCTCAAGCATTTCATTTTGGATTTTTTTTAAATTAGAATTTCAGTGACTATTTTGCCTCTTTGAAAACGAACTTTTGAAGAGATTTTCATCCAGATAGATCCAGATTCTTTGACTCCTTGTCTTTTGGAATATTACAGTCATGCCAGAAGAGATGAAAAGCAGAATTGTGGATGTTCCAGTATCTGTCTGGAAAACAGGTAATTCCTAAAGATAGCAATAGGACAGTAGAAGACTACCATTTTACATCATCTTAGCTAGAAAAAAATTATTTTCCATATAGACAATGTGACTTACAATAAATCTGTAAACATGTCTGAGAGACCTCCAATACTAAGGTAGTTCTTCTCAAGAACTGTCTACTAGGAGCAGTCCTTTAGACTTTATTCTTCAATCCAGGAAGATGCTCCATTTTCAACTCTGTCTTTTAGTTTTGGACAGGAGAAAAAATGAATGCTGCTTTTTCACACAGGCAACTGAACAATATTGCTGCTTGGCAAACTGGTCTATTTTAAGCTTGGAGACTGCTGTACTATGGTTATGCTTTCCAGATACAATTTATAAGAAAATAAGGGAATTGTATATGGTGGAGAACATCCTTCAGAGAGGAAGCAGAAGTACCAGATTTGACTGCAAGCTACAAAAAGGAGCTAAGAGAAAATATGTCACCACACCCTTTTATGTCTTAGGTCACAAGTTTGAGGAGATGCAGAACACGTGGTCATCCCTTACAGATGCCTGCTGGCAATGGGTGTGCACAAATTAATCCTGATATGGCTATATTCCACAGTTTTGAGAAGACCAGTGATTAGTGAGGAAAAATAAAGAAATTGACCGCGGCTTCCTCATTGTGATCATTTCAAGATACAACCATCGTAACTTACTCCATTTAGGGACATATTCTGCATTAGATATCGGAAGTGTCACACCTATAATCCTTTTTTTGTATTCTTTGTCGTCTGTTGCATATTAAGAACCTTTTATGTCAGATATTTGTGTATATGAAAACATAAAGACAGCTTACAACCTAAAATAATTCAGACATCTTAATATCTCATCATAAAGCAAAAAGGCATAGATAGAGTACAAAAGTACAAGAGTGTTCAGCAACACTGTAGAAACTGGAATTTTCCTATGCCTTCTAAATTAGTAACTAGTAAATTAGCAACTTTCACGCTTATATGTGTGAAAATCAAGCCTTAAAAATTGATTTAAAGTCAATAAGCATGTGGATAAGAATGACATAGCTGATATATTCTACTTGAGTTTCTAAAGAGCTTCATAGAAATTTCCTTTAAGGGCTCTTAAATAAATTATCTCATATGTGATATTAGAAAAGGTCCTATCATGCATAAATAACTGGTTAAAAAGTAGGAAACAAAGGTTTGGAATAAATGACAATTTTTCAGAGTGGAAGGAGGGATCTGTATGAGACCTATGTTTTTCCGTATGTTCACGAATAATCTGGAAAAGAAAGAGAATGAGATCATGTTGCTTGCCAATGACACTAACTTATGGTAGTCAATACAAATGCTGACGGGCAAGGCTTTCAGAAGTCGTCTGCTAACATGTCAGATTTCTAAAATGACAGATGACATTCACTTTTCTTAGATGCAAAGTAAAGCCTGCCAAGGAAAACAATTGATCAGTGAACCAGCTATTATCACTCAAGAAAGAGGTCTTGGAATTATACAATGCAGGAAGATGAAAGCTCAATTCTCAGCAGCATTCAAAAGAGCAAATTCAATATTATGAAGTACCAGGGAAGGGATAGTAAATGAACTAGAAGCCGATGTTACACTCCTCTATATATGTAAGGTGTGCAGCCACCTTAAATACCTGTATGGAGATTTGGGCCCCCAGATCAGAGATGAAAATGGAAGTAAAAAATATAGAAGAGCAATAGGTAAATGGAAGTTATAGAATGGTCTCCTGGTGATGGGTGATCAAATACAGCAGGATTCGCTGTCCTGTGGAAGAATCGTCAGAGGGGTGATATTACACAGCACTGTAGCGTATTCTATTCCAGACTTCTATGTGGAGAAGGTAAATTTTACATAACAATATTTTGTTGTTTCTTACATCAGAAGTAAGGGTCATCAAATCAAATAACACAGTGCTAAGATCCAGCCAAACACGTGCACTTTTTCCCCAGTGTGCATTTTAGTGCTGATACTCATAGCCTCAGAATGTTTGGGATACCAGATGTTCACAGGGGCTGAATTTTGGAGATGCAATGCAGAAAGGGCCTACAAACACAAGCATGGTCATGTCTTATTTCAACAGAGTTCAAGGCTGAAAAGGACATTGAAATTAAACATCTGTGTAATAAGCATACAATTCTGATATTTGTAATGATCATGGTATGAAGTGGCATGATTTATAGTTTGAAAAGAAGGAAAATGGGGATGATTGGTTATTATCTGTGCAGAGATACTTACATTTATGAGGACAAAAATACACAGAAATTGATAGAGAAAAAGAAGAGCAAGATGACGGAAGAACCTTTTCTCAAATCACATTTCCATATGTCTCATTGACAATTAATGCAAAAATAATTCAAAATCTTCTATTTAGACTCTTAATAAATAAAAAATTACAAATCCCACTGATTTCATTCACATTTTCATTTTTAAGACCCCTCATAGTTATAAGAATCACAAAATACAATGCATACAGAAAAAGGCCTACCTGTCCAAGGTAGTATCAGACCTGTATCGTCCAAGTACAGCTTTCTGATCTTCCTTTTCATTTGTGCTACTGCTATAAAAAAGGTTAGAAATGCCACTTTGATCACTGTTTTTATCACTGCTCATAACCACTCATCAGCAATAAAACAATATAGAAGTCTCAAATTAAGGTATCATACAGGATTTCAGACCATCCAGGTGTCAACAGATCCAACTCTGCATCCATTGCAATGACTGACTTAACAATTATTGATTGCAGAGTCAGATTTAGAGTGGAAAAATGTATAGACTAAAACTGAACAAAGTAAGCTCTTTCTATAAACAGGATATAGTAAAAGGATACTCAGTTTTCTTCAGCAATATCATTAGAAAGATGTTCAGATACTCTACTGTACCTGTGTAGGCTCTCTTGGGATTTGTATTGATTAAGCACAGCCCTTCCATAGTTTTCATCAGCACTTCAAGAAAAGAAAGACAGTGGTTAATTAAAATTTGAATAGTAAAATTAGAAAATGGTTTCTTGACAGATTTCTGTCCTTGATCAGACTTCACAGCTGTCCACTACCACTGTAATCACAGCAGCTAAACGTCTCTGCATTACATGACTGCAGACAATTTGGAGTAAGAATTATCTCTCTACATGCAGTTCATGGGCAAAATAATGAGAGTCTCACAGAGGAGTTTCTACTGTAATACAAGACCTAGTTTGCATTCAATTTCAACTGATTCTGACTTAAGGTCCTTTAAAGAACTTCCCAAGATTTATACTCTTCATGCTTGTGAAAAGAAAAAGTCAGATTGTATTCTTGCAATGTAAATATATGAATTGTGGGATTTTTCTTGTAGAGCAGAAGCCTGACATCTCATTAAATGCTCAACGCTCAGAAGTCCCAACAAAAAGCATGGTCACTGAATGTTCAGCAAACTAAGCCTTCCAGAATGCAATCAATACCTCATCAAGATAGGCAAATAATAGTTAATTGATTAGATGAATGTAATTCTGGTTGATATAATTCATTAAAAAGTGGACACTCTAAGAAAATGTACATGACATACTGAATTAAATACAGAAGGAATATATTTAGTATCTTTTTTACCTTTCCTCTTCAGGCCTCTTCTTTATCCAGCTGTTATCTTGCAAAAGGGTTCGTCGTTTATTAGCATCATGAGTAGCCTGTTGTCTGCTTTTAATTGCAACAGAGGGGCTCTTATTATCTATAAATGCAGAGAAACATGTCTTCAAAATGAACGTATGGGATAACTTTGGAAATTTAAAAGCACTATTGGAAAGGCTGAAATATGTAGAAGTTTAGCAGATTGAATCTTCAGCTATCACTCCTGTTTAGTGCAGAGTGTTTCCTTGACAAGATTTTGGCTTAATCCCTTCAACCTTGAAGAGACCGCAGAAGCTGAGTTTACCAAATTAAATTCAGTTTCATCCTTAATATGAAACAGCTTCATATATTTTTAGTGTAAACAAATATCACAGATCTGATAAAGGAATTATGAAATATACATACAACATTAATCCCAGGAAAGTCAAACTAATGAATTCTGTTTCCTGGGGTGTTGTCTGTGGTTTTTGTATTTGCAGATGTGTGATGGGATGCAAATTTTGAAGTTAATCTTGAGATGACCACATGATCCTCCACCTACATCCAGCCCAACATATGTGGATTTTCAGGTTTCTCAGAAGGGTCAGGCTCCCTCTGAAGCTTTTTCCTCAGTGGCTGAATAAACAGGATCATTTCTAGCCAGCTATCTAGTTTTAGTGAACTTTTAATAAAAGCAATACCTTTAAAATCTATATCTTTATGTCAAATATAGCTAAATTGGTGTATAGTTTCAAAGGTTATTGAGAGGGACAGCCAGACATGCACACTCACATACTGTATGAAAACTTACGAAAAAATCTAAAATATCTTTGCCCAACAATGGTCATATTTAGTATATTGAGGAACCAACAACATGATGTTCACATTATTTGTGAGAATATATATTGCTCACTGTATTAGAAAGTTCATGTCTTCCTCTTTTGGTTTTGCTTTATGAAGGGTTTGGCCCAGAAGCAAGCAAAAATATTCAGTAACTGTTGTCCAGTATTCTTGGTTCTTTTTCTTCCCACCTAAGTTTCATATCATCAGCCTGTTTGAGGAGAGGGAAATATTGTACCTTTTTTAAGTTTTCCCTTCAAAATGGAGCACTAGAAGTTGAACCCAAATGGAAACTCCATTTTTAAATTGTGATACTTGCCTCAAACTTTCCCAGACAAAAGAAGGTGAAAAATTAAACATGCAAAAGCTTTGTCAGTAGTATCCAATTAATCAATTAACTGACTGATGAATACTGAGTTTCTTGGGTTTTCCTGTAGAGACCTTCAAAATTTTCTCCATCAGTTCATCTCTCTCTGAGCATCCACACAAAAGGAGTTCAACATCATTAGATTTCAGGAGACATCATGATCTGTTGTTCAGTAATGACATTTGACTGTAAAGACTGTGTATAGAAAACCCACACTTCACAGAAAATACATGCAGTCAGTATTTTCATTTGTCAGAGGTGTGTTTTGGCATTCTGCTGTGATTTATAAGAAAATGTAGTTCTTGCTTTTAATACAAGAACTTCGGCTGTAGTGATAACATGAAAAATGACAAATAGCTACATTGAGTGGAAAAGCAAGTCATAATAAAGCATCAAAACATTCATTTTATGACTGGCTTTTTAAATACATTTTTCTCATGAAAGAAAAACATTGCAGTACAAAGATATAATTCAGTCTAAAAATGTAAATCTGACTGTAATCCAAATTGTGTCTGCTCTTATCTGTTGCAATTCACTGAAGATATGTCTATACTGCCAAATAAAAGAAGGCCAATGAAGGGATTAAATGAATGGCTTCATCCTTCATGTTTGCCTAGTTACAAATGTTCTCTGGATCTGTGTCAGACTAACCTTCTCCAAAACTGAGCTGGTAGAGTAGTGACAAACATTTAAAAGGCATGGCTGTGACAGCACAGATGTGTGCTGCTGTCTCTTGGCCCTGATGCCAAGGTTTGGCTTGTGGTTTTTGTGTTTGGTTGGTTGGTTGGTTTGGTTGGTTTTAGTTTTGGGTTTTTTTTGAGCAGCGTAGATGCAGCCCTTTGAGATCATTCAGCAATGAACAGACAAACCAAAGATGAGCTTTATAAGAATGTGCTGACAATCACAGTAGATTAAGAACAAAAGGTCATCTACCCTCACTACATGATTTCTGCATCAGCCTGTTCACTGCCAATTAATCTAGTTTTTCTCTTAAAAATATTTATTAAAGTCTGACTTTAAAGACTTCCAAAAATGAAGTCATCTCAGCCTTGCCTGCATAGCTCCAGTGGTTCATTAAAATATCAAATAAAATTAACACTTCTTGTAAACCAAAAGGAGGAAGAACCTACACCAGTTTAAACAACAGCATTGTCTCATAGACACTGTCAAGAATTTAGAGGGTTGTAATTGACAAACAAAACTAGACTAAGTGCATTTTCTCTAAATATATATTTTTTAATATACTGATAATACTAGTCATGACTGGGATATAATAGGGACTTGGATGAACATATCTAGATAGAAAAAAGCCCTTGCAACATTCAATAATCAAAGATTTGAATGAATATCCATTAGTAAAAACTGTACCTTCCCATTCTCATAAATATTTAAATATCTTAATTTGATACAATCATTTGCATTGGGAAAAAAAAAAGATAATTTTTGAAAGTAGGAAAAATATGAGTTCAAGTATATGCATTCCAGACATAAAAATTCTCTGCAGCTAGGATAGCTGATGGCAGCTGAAAGTATGGAAATAATTCCAGCATTCCTTTCATGCTAATAGTTTTAGCTAAAGATGCTTTCAACCATCTGCAGTACATTTTAATCTGTGCTCTACTGTCAGCCATAACCTCCTCTGAATCTTGAAGAAAAACTCTTCAATGATACAAACATAAGCATTTCTATACATTCAGGAGATACTCAGTATATATCCAACTATTAAAATTAACCTTGCATGTGCAATATTGACTTTTTTCCAAAAGCATTTTAGGAAAACTGTTATCACCTACCCAAAAATCACTTGGATTTCACAGAAATCATGTCTTTCTGAATTGTTTAGTGCAAACAAGGTTTTGGGAAATCTCCTATAAAGACAGTAGCTGAGGAATATATACTGTGTTTTCTTTTCAAGAAATGTCACAAGCAGTTTGCTAATGTGTGAGACCTTGGGTTTGCTGAAGAGTACTCATTTCTGGTCTAATAAATTGTCTCCTGAGTTCCAATTAAAAAATTAGATATGGAGCTGACACAACAGTTCAGGTCACACAAGCACAGGCAGATGGAGCTTTTCTCCTTCTTATTTTGGCAATAAAAACTTTATGTCCTTAACATGGTAGAGCCAAGCTCCTTCCTGCCATGGCTGCACGCATTTCAGTGTACCTAGACCTGGCATGTCCCACCCAAACCAGGTCCTTGTGCACCTCAAAACTTTTAAGTCTTTAGAAATATTTGTAGGTTTTGGGGAAATGGAAAATTTTATTATATTTCCGGTTTGTCTCCGGTCATTTCTCTGCACAAAAAGCAAACTCCAGCCATCCTCGAGTATTGTTCCTCCAGAACAAGCAGTCCCATCTGACAATGATTAAATAGCTTTTCTCTCCCCTCCCCCATACTACTTTTCCTCAATTTCTCCTTATTTCCCCTGAGTGAGTCAAAGAGACAGTGCTGAGATCGTAGGATACCCGGTCTGCCCACCACCCTCCCAGCTGCCATGCTCCTGTGGAGTTTCCACAGCAACCACAGGCCTCCATGGAGGGAACCGCCATTTTGCACCACACTGCCAAGCTCCGCCGGGTCCGCCATACTACACTGCCCACTGTAGTGTTTTGGCCTGAATCTCTGCCAGCAAAAGCTACACCTTTGCGCCTGAAGTGGGTCCTACTGTGATTCTAATAACCAGGCTGTCACCTGGCGGTGGTGTGCCCCGTGAGGGAGCTGCATGGTGGGCACGGTGGTGCTCAGAAAAGAGGGAGGCCATGCCTTAATCTCTCAAGTACCCTAAGAGCAGAAAATGAAGGAGACTCCGTATTACCGCTTTGATTAGGAGACTCTTTTCGTACGCTGAAAGCTGACATTTGGTTCAGTGGGCTGTCCTTCTGTGGGAATCTAAAAGAAAGCATGGGAAAAAAAAAAAAGTGAGAGTTGACAGTGACATTAGGAATCAACCCCAAAATCATTTTTAGTTTGTTTGCCGCTTTGATCACCTCCTCACGCAAGTTTTGTCTGATGGAGTGGAATGACTAGCTCTAGCTGCAGCCCTCCTTGAAATGAAGCTCAGGCACAGAGGTGGCTTTTCCCTCCCTGGTGATGACAATGTGTACTCCTGCCCTGTGCTTCTGCCAGTCACACCACCTCTCCCTCCTTTTCCTTGCTGGGACCTCCTTCCCTGAGAACACGTTGAGTGACATGTGGTGAGAATGAAGAATGGGGCGAGGTGATTATTTTTAATGGGAAGATGCTATCAGCGTGTGGCTCAGAGCGGCGCCTGGAGCACACATTGGTTCACCCAGCCTCACTGACGGGTCTCACAGCTTCAGTGGCCTGTGGGGGTCCAGGAGAGTGGTGGTTCTTCTGCCCTGCAGCTGTTTCCCAGTCACTGACTTCTTCCCTTATCTCAAATCATGTTAAAAAATGAGCCTCCAAGACTATGGATTTAAAAAAATAATAGTAAATCTTTGGGAGTTGAGCCACTCAAAAGATTTCTTGTTATGCTTTGACACTGCGTTTTGAATATTAGCTTTTCTAGAGAAAGCATCATGCAGAACGTAATGACATTTTAATAACAAAAAATTCCCCCTTAAGAAAAAAGAAAAAGTGATCCTAACATTGACTTAGGACTGTGGAAAAAAACCTGATGGTCCCAAGCAAAATGATTCCTTTTGAAAAGCAGAATTTTCCAAGAAAATGTTAAGCTGGAAAGCTCCCAACTAGCTCCACTGGTCAGGCTGCTAAAATTTACAGAAGCACCAGAAAACAGTTTCTGTAACAGAAGCAGTTGTTAAAAATCAGAACCGTGCCCAGTTTTCTGTGTGACATGGTTGTCCTCTGTTTTTTGGCAGATTTAGAGTTCATTGCTCACTCATCTAATAGCATGGATTGAGACACCAGAGCTTGTGCCTGGTTTTTTACTGACAGAAGCTGAAGAAGTTGAATTTTGTCGAAAGCTTAGCAAAAATACTATAAGTAATGCTGATAATGAAGCATATAAAAATAATGGATGCCATTAGGAATTGCATTTACAGCAGATTTTGGAGGTTTATGTTTTTATTGCCAGACAATTGCTAAAAGAGCTTATGATTTCCAAGAAAAGAAAGCAGGAAACCAAAATCTGGACATAACCAAATGCAATTCTTTTTACAAAGAAAAGATATAAATTCAAAAATAATATTGGAATGTAAAAGTCTGCATATATCTTACCCAGTTGTGAAATTCCAGATGTTTACAAGAGTTTAAAATTCTGGCATGTTGATTGGAAGGCTCTAACCCACACTCCTTTCTTTTAACTTTAGTTCTTGGTATCAAGCATACACACATGTGTGTGTAGAAAACATCTGACTGCTGGATCTGGTTCCCACCCAATAAAAATATGCTCCGAGCTATGGTGAGCCTTATTTGTTTTGCAATAGGTTATAAAATATCTTGCAAATTACTGATATAAGGTTTTAGGCAGCTCTGCACTGAATTTCGTAGAAACTGTTCAGGTAGGTTAACAAGCCATCAGTTTCAGATAATAGCCATAAATTTTCCTGAACTGTCACAAGATGATAGAGAGGACTCTGATATATTTAAGTTTTCAGCTTAGCAACAGCTGGACATCTGGTACTGGTCTTTATTTGAGTCAGGATAATAGGAAGTTTGACATTTCAGTATATTTCACAAGCAGTGAGTGCTTGCCCTTCTTCATCTGGAGAAAAAAACCCAGTAGTTTTGTATAGAAGGAACTTGGCTTTATTTTCTAATAAAAATTTTTAAAGTTGTTTCCTGAGGCAAGTGAATCATACAACTTTGAATACAGAGAGTTCTTTTGTGGAAATTAAACCAAATGTGGCCATGAGGCTTAGAATATCTTGTTTAAAATGCATATTTTGCAATTTAATTGTTTCATATTAAAAATAGCAAGAAACTGCTATGTGGACTTTATGCTGTATGATGGGAACTGAAATTTCTCACAGATCTAGCAAGAAAGTATCATACACCTTTGTTAAAAATAAACAAGAAAACCTCAGCTATTTGTTCTGAAATATAAATTATCTTCAAACTAAAAATGCCGTACAGTTTAAGGCTTGTCTTTGAAACCTACAGAATAACAACAAATACATTAATGACACGGAGACCCTGAAAAGCAACTGGAAAGTGGGTTTGCAATTCCCTCTTGTATCCTTGCATGACAAAAGAAATTCCAGCAAAGATCTCAAATCAGTCCAGAGAAGGCATGATTTTTTCATCCTTCATCATTTAATTGAAATGGTGTTTTGGCTCTTGTCCTAGGTTCATTTTTTAATGTTTTTAGGGTAAAACAATATTTCTGTTGCACCTGTGTACAACATCAAGAATAAACTACTACCTGGTCTCCAAGCCTGAAAGCAGTATACATAAACAAGTATGCACACTCCCTTTTACAGTCACCGCTGAAAATGTGCCAGATATTATGAAATTTTAAATCCAGGCATTTTAGTCTTACAGAATACTGCTATATTGTCCTTAAGGTTTACTTCTTGCTGGAGAACTTTTACACTGTGCATCTAAGATTAATTCTTTAAAATCCCAAATGCAAATTAAAAAATAATCCTCCTTTAATTTCTAGCACAGATGATCAAGAATCAATATAGTAAGGTTTAAATTTCAAGATCTTAGAAGTGAATCTTGTGTGAAGAGGCAGTATACAACTCTGCAAAGCATTTTTTTCTTGGTTTTTGCTATTGTGAATTAAGTTTGCATATGTGTCTGTGTATGTGGAAAGGGGAATGGACAGGAGACTGTGAAGATCACATTAATTTAAAGACTTGAGCTCATAAAGATTTGGAAATACCACATTGTTACCACAGGTCAGTGAACTGTTTATTTTCAGCCCATAGTTCAGGGGAGAGAAAAAAGCAGTTTTTAACTTTGCAAGTGAGATTGTGAGAAAGAGAAGTTATGGGCTTCTACACTGTAGTAGTAAATTATGTTCAGGCATTCTTAAGATCTCAAACACTGAAGCAAAACAACTCAGCTGGAATGCAAAACAAAAACAAACAGGCATGCAGCT
This sequence comes from Eurypyga helias, assembly GCF_000690775.1. Classification (NCBI taxonomy): domain Eukaryota; kingdom Metazoa; phylum Chordata; class Aves; order Eurypygiformes; family Eurypygidae; genus Eurypyga; species Eurypyga helias. The sequence goes on along the minus strand of NW_010223726.1, from coordinate 31,887 downwards.
CCAGTGTAATTTGAATTTTAAAAGAGCGTCAGGAAACTTTAAAGGAAAATTAAAACTGCCCCAGCCAGTCCAATGACCAGTTCTCAAAAGGTTTTAAGACATGCCAATCCTAGATTCAGACCTTTCCCCTATTTTTGGGAAATTAAAATACAATCCCAAAGAAATCCAGAAAAAACTTAGACGTGACCTCAGGGAAAGTCAAATGCTCCTCCTAGCTGGTAGCAAGTTATTCAGAAAGCATCACAGCTCTCCAATTCTATTTTTATCACAAACAGCCATGTTTACACTACTACACCTCCTTTCCACATTCTATAGTGACTGGTCAGCAGAAGACCTCAGGCCTGCCTTAATTTCTCAAAGCTAGACCTTTTAGTTCTCATCTGGTCTGAACACACCCATTCTTCCAACCCAGAGTCTTCTTGCCTTCCTTCTGTTCTTGGCTGTAGCTTTCTATGTAATTAGGTTTCACATATATGTATTGCTGTATTTTAAAAATACATAAGAATAATAGAAACATTTCCTGCAAGAATCATGTTTTCCACATCAGACTGAACTAGTTATAACCAAAAAAAGCCTTTGATCTTTAGCTTCTAGCTATGACAGTGATTAAGACCTTATTTATAAATATTCAGATTATATATGTATTTTGCTTTGAATAAACAGTATTTCTTTCCACAGCTTAGAGGTACTGCATATCATCAAACTGTACAATAAGTAATTCAACACAGTAGATGTTGAGTGAGTGTTGAGGGAGGTACACCTTCTCTTAAAAGTCAAAACATTTGGGTTTATACTGTTCTTTTCACAAATGTAAATGCCTAAACAATCAAAGTTCCAACTATTACTAATGAGCGGGGTGATATAAAAAGTTGTAGATGAACAACTAGTTTAAAACTAAACAGTTTCAGAATTTTCTTGTCTTCCGACTTCTTGTGCTGTGTTGCTAAAGCGGTGTGGGTTGTCCAGAAGTCACTTGACTTTGGCATGTCCATGTAAAATGCCATCTGGAATAAACAGCTTCTTATATATGGCTCTACACAGCCACAGCTTGCTGACTACTGTTTGCTTCATGTCTTTAGAGTTCCAATTTTTCAAACATGTCTTAATATCCACCATTTGAAAAAGAAAATAAACAGATACTTTGTTCTTTCTTATCCCAAATAACTACCTTTCCGCCAAAATTTCATCCACTTGAAGGACGATTCTGCTCTGAAGTACACTGAACATTCAGTGCCTTGTGAGTAATCAGAGCTCAAAATTTTACAATGATTCCAATAGACATTTAATAAAAGGTTAGGAAATTATTTTTCAACATCCTGTGTGCTTTAACCCGTTTTCTTGCTTCCGCTGCAGCCCAGGAGAATTTTGGATAGAATAACTGTTGGTGAGCAAATGAAATGAAGGCTTAGTTCAGCGTTACTTTACAATTATTTATTTATTTTTGCCACTGGATTTGTTAATGTTAATTTTATCCTACCTGGCTTATATTTCATTTATGTGGGATGAATGTGGAGAATACGGGCTCAAATTGAAAGTGAGGAGGTTTAGATTAGTTATCAGGAAGTAGCTTTCCCGGAGAGGGTGGTGAGGCAATGGAACAGGTTGCCCAGAGAAGCTGTGGATGCCCCATCCCTGGATGTCTTCAAGGCCAGGCTGGATGAGGCGTTGAGCAACCTGGTCTAGTGGAAGGTGTCCCTGCCCATGGCAGGGGGGTTGGAACTAGATGGTGTTTAAAGTCCTTTCCAACCCAAACCGTTCTGTGATTCTATGATTCTATGAATATGACATTTTAAACAAAAAATCACATTTGATCCTACTTGATTATGGTTTCAAAGCACACTGTAGTATTTCTTTGTCTTCAGTTAATAACTTCCATGTCATGTCAGCAAACTTTGTTATTTTCTCCATCATTTCTCTTGAATATAGTGAGACCTAGATGTGTGAGCAAGTAACTGAATAAAGTCCCTCTGACTTGATACAGGATAAAGATCTCCAAGCCTTAGAACTAAGGCACTGGGAACACACATCATTACAGTTGTTCTTCTGGATACACATCCATTATTGTGTGAGGTGAAAACTTTTTGGTTTAGAAGTCAACACCAATTTTGCTGTTCTCTACATCCATTTTCTCCCCTCAAACATCAGAAGCGCTGTGACATTGCTGTTAGACCTGGCTACCTATACTTCAGTTCAAACAAGAATTTGTATTTCTAAGCATGGCATCACTTCTTGATCACACATAAAGGCTGTTTTTCAAATCACCATCGCAGCTAGAGCCACCCAAAGCTGTATCATCCTTCACATTTCCAAACATAGCACCATGTCAGGTGCTGATCTGTGTATAACCGGTGATGCACTTTCTCCCCTACAAAACTGTCACCAGTAACCACTGCTGTAGCTCAAGATTGTAGGTCAGGATATGAAATAGAAAGAGTACTGGTGTTGCTAACTCAGCACAGTGCCAAGTGTGTAGTCAGAGCTTAACAAATAAACACCTGAGTGTCATTTACATTCTTCAAAATTATAAGTAACATGATTCTCTTAATCTGGCAATTATTTAGTCTTTTTGCCCTTTTGCCGAAAACCACAAGTAAAAATAACTACATTTATTTTACAGATGTTAAAGAATAACAAAAACATCTTCCTAGAATGTATTTTGTTTTCAAGAGTTACATATCAAAGCAATAGCCATATAATAAATTTGTAAGCTTCTGCAAATAATACACTGTGCTTATTGTGAGTATTTTACTATACAGTTTAGGCCACAGAATCGATAACAACCCGCACAGAGAATAGTAGTAACATGTGTATGTGCGTAAAAGAGAAAACAGGCAAAGTTAGAACAGGCAAGGTAGAACTAGAGAACACATGAATATATGACAGAAATCATTCATCTATTTGTAGCTGAAAGAGCTCTCAGAACTGGTTTTTCAGGACGTGGGTGGAGGAGATTCTGTTTTGAAAGACATTCATCTTCGGAACTGTCACTAATGTAAAATCAGCTGCTAAGTCAGAACACAAATTTATATGTGTTTTCAAATTAGAAATATATGATCAGTTTTGAACAGCTTTCTTTCTTAATAGTGTAGAAGGGCAGTGATAATTTTAATTTTTTTTAATTCAACCCTTTAGTTTCACTTTGCTGGATTTTTAATGAAGAACCCTTCCTGTTTATACATGGGTTTGGTTCTTGGTACAGGTAAGCCATTGTATCAAAGCAGAATGGGTATTTTTGCTATACCTTTTGCAAAGGTGGAAATGAAAGCAGTCTGTTGCTAATTTTTTTCCAAAATCATATAATCAAAATTCAAGTAGATGAGATTTTCATACTTTTTAATTTTAGATAAAAATTCCAAAGAAAGAATAAAGAGTAAAATGAACCAAAGAACAAAAAATTACATCAAAAGAGCATTCATGAAAAGTTGTTTGAACACTGAGTTTGTTATCAGAGAAGTAACACTAGAATAAAATACAATTAGCAATATAATGTAAATAATGAAGTAATTCATTTAGCACAGCCAAGAGAAGAGGTACAGGGAATCTGAGGAGTAAACTGAGACAATTTAAGACCTGGATTTTCATAGTCAGATTCTCCACATTTCTTGAAAATCAGATCCTTTGAAGTGGGATCCTTAGTTACACACTGAGAAATCACAGAACATCTGAAAATGTAGGACTCTCAATACATGGAATATAAAAACAGAAAAGAAAACACCCTTACCTAGATATGGTAGAAGTTAGTGTCCTAGAGTGAGTCAGAGTGGTAAGTCAAGCTGGAGATACCTAGAAGTGAGGTACAATCAAAGCAGACAGAGAGCTGAACTGTCGTTCCCCATCCAGCTGTCTGAAAACTCAAGAGGTTTCTCCTTCAGAGGCTGAGTCACTCAACGAGGAGGTAGGAGGTGTGGAAAAGGGTGGCACCTTGTAGAAATACCAGATCAATTAGAAGTACCAGTGAGCTGTTATACTTCTGTGCTTGTTGTACTTTTCAAGTGCAGCAGGGCTGGGTTTCAACGAATGAAATGCTCTCAAGACCTTGAAACAGAAACCCAAGCAATTACTAGTTGGAAAAAATATACTGGGATCATTTGGATTTTCCCCAGCAACATACATTACAGAGTTACAGGGTTACATCTCAGCTAGAGGTTTTTTTGGGTATTTGCACAGGTGAACATGAGGAAACACCTCATTTCATCAAAGGAGAATTCTGCAGAAGTGTTATGTGGGGAACACACATTGGAATCTGATATGCATTAAGTTTTTGCGCTGCTTGAGTATGTGGGCAGAGGCAAAAGAAGTGCAGGGGAAAACCCTCCCACGAGATCTTGTTGCAAGTCCCTCTTATCTCTACACATTTGCATTCTCCTGCAGTACAGGCAGTAATAAACAGAGAGAAGAGGCTGACAATTTCTTTTTCTTTTTTTTCCCCTTTACAATCTCTGCAATACCTTTTCTGTAGACTAAGAACTGCCTTACTCTTAATAAATATATAAGGAACATAAACTTCCTTATAGGAATGCTGTGTATGACTCTATGGTTCTGTTTAAGATCTGGAGACTGGTTTTAAAGTATATACAAGCCCACACTTCTGTATCTGGGGAGCTTTTTTAATGAAATATGTAAGAGGTGTTTATCCAAAATTCTGAGTAACTTTTAGCCTTATTATCTTTTGTGAAAATTAAGAATTTCTTTCAACACAAAAAAGCAAACTCTGACACAAATTAACTTAGTAAATGACTCCTTAGCCATTTCTAGTACTTTTGCTGATGTTTACACAGGCCAAGCATAGGCTTGGCACTTAGTAGCATGAAGTTATTGTCTAAACATCGGTTATATCTGATGAAATACAGCTGATGAAGCAGAGCAGCAGACAAGAAAACATCAAATATAAACTACTAACTACCCCAAGTTTCAAAATTAATGAATACAAACAAGCAAAACTTTCGAAACTTTGTACGACTCATCTTCTGGGTTTCTGAAAGTGAAAAATGCTTATAGCAGTCCTGGCATGTCCAGGTACACAGTACTATATGTTTATCTGGTTTTAGATTCAAAAAGAAAATGTTGTCAATGCATCTCTTTACAGACACATTACAATTTTAAAATTATAACACATGTGCCTCCCAAATGAGAGAGAGGCCTTTCCTCAGAAGCAATGGACAATGGGAATCTGCTTAAAAAAAAATCTACATACACTTTGAGTTGAAATGGACACAACTTTGATTTATAATAACAACACTTGAGACTAGGAGTGTCATTTTGTTTTGGAGTGTTTTTCTTTCACAACCCAGGTGCTAGATTATATTCATTTGTTATCATTTTACATTCAACCGGAAGAGTTCTGCTCATAAATCAGAGATAAGCTTAACCTGTCTCACAGCACTGATTTCTTTAGCCTGAATGTTTGAGAAACACAAATAGAGATGCAACCAATAAATTCTGGAGAAATTAAATTTGTATTTTCCTGTATTTATAACCTTTGGGCACAGAGAAGAAACTATGGGACACAGCAAGCCAGTTCTGCTACCAAAATAAGACAGAGGCTTATTCTAAGACAGTTCTTGCTAAGACTTTAGGGGCTGACAAAAGAGAATAAACCCTCTACAGGAAAGTGCATATATATAAGAAACTCCAACAATTCACTTTATGAATAAAGCAGGCCAGCTATCTTTTATTGACTGATCTGCAACAAGTGTATTCAATGGATGGTGAATTTTTAATGTTTGCTATGCTTATTACTTCATATTTCAAAGCTGGAAAAAGTAAAAATTAAGCCTTTTTTCAGATTAAAGCACATCTGACTTACTGCTAATCATTCTGTCTAATTATCTCTATGGTAATCATATGTAAGTGGTGTACCTGATGAATAAATTATATATGATGCAATGCTGTGTATAAGGAATTGAACATTTTCAACATTAGCATACAGTGAAAGTGACCCATAACTATTTTCCATGAGCAAACCTTCCATGCCCTGAAGAAATTCAGCTTTCAGAAATTCAAGAGAACTCAAACTTTGCCTGTGGATCTCAGTATAAAAAATAAAATGTATCACAAATCCAGACAGCCCCGGATTGTGTGAAATGTTCTGCAGTCAGGTTTAGTGAACAGTTTTGTTTCCGTTCTCTAGTTTAAGGTCCTTACTTAATTGAAGGAGGGACAGAAATATAGATACAGTGAAATGTAATTGCTCAGACTGTATCAGAACTTGAATTATGTCTCCCTTATTCCCTTTCTTACCCACAAGAAAAAATCCCCAGTTGTAGCACAAACAGATTGCATTCTGAACCCGAATTTTTCAGCGGTGTCGAAAGAGAGCAATGAAAAAAATACAAGCTCGTATAAGCCTCTCTATTGTCCACCAATGACTGATCAAATGATATGATTGATCTAATCTACTGCTTCACTGCACCATGCTTGACTATTGATTTATCACAGTTGAAGGAAACATTTTAGTTTAAACATTAAAGTGCTTTGGTGAAGTCAGCAACTAATTTCACCCCATCACCATAATGCCGCTGTAATCTGCTTATTGAGAGTCAGGTAAATACTCTGCTTTTCCTTGCCATTCTCACTGAAAAAAAAAAGGGAACTTCTCTGAAAAATAGATACAAACATAAATGGCCACATCTTCAACTGACACAACAGGATATAACTCCACCAAAATAATTCTGATAGCTTGATTTACATTAATAGAGTGCATGATTAGAGAAAACCAGAAATCTCTTAGAAGTTGTCCTACATTAACTCCTTTTTAAAATTTTTTGATAATGACCACAAGGGACACATTGCTGATGAGTAATCAGAGGTCATTATCTCTTGCTGTTTAGAGTGCTAGCATATTTTGGAGGCCATTTCTAGCAATATCATTTAAAATACCTCATCAATGATGGAAGCTTAGGCTTATTTATTATCAAAAAAATTCCTAATATGGCCCCTAAGAAATGCCAGTAAGGGATGTTGACTTTTAAAATAGAATAGCACTGGCAGAAAAGTGAACTAATTGGTTCAGAAATACCATTATTTAGATTTGAATGGCTGATTCAGTGTTATCAAAGTCAAAGGCATGTAGCACCCTACAGTGGCAATACATTATTCTACTTTCAATTCCCGTCTTTTTCTGAACAAGATGGTTGTGTTCTGTGTACTTAGCTTTAGTTTATACTTTTCTACAAAGTATATAGCCTTTGATTGCTATTAAGATGCATTTTCTCTACATTATTTTCTTGTCAAGTTTGTTGAGTTTCCCTTTTTAAGTACAAAACATACTGCAAAATATTTTTCTACCTCCACATCTTTATAAAGACTTACAGGATGGCCATCATTTGCAAATAGCATAATATAGCCTAGCCCTATTGAGCTTTTATGTGAATTCACAAGACAGAGATGGGCATGAGCAATGACTCAGCAGGCAACTGGATAAATACCATTCTGTGACTCCTCCCAAAAAGGAAGGAATACATTACTGAATACATTTTTTTCATACGTGCGGTCCTCCAAAAGAAAAGTCTTTTAATACTTGAGACTTTCCGAGTAGGATTGGTAAATTATTTTGTTCTGGATTATAAGATGCTATTATTATAACTGGTGTGTCCAAAAGATTTAAAGACATTCTGGCAAACACTGTTCAATTTTTTTAGTTCCAAGGTACAGGTGAAACATCTACATTTATGCTTTTAAGTTAAACATACCAAAGCCCAGTCTCTGGCCCGAAGACAAGTTGCACAGCATGGTTTGTATCTGTATTGCTAAACTTGCTTTCCAGAAAGAACTGTGTGCCCTCATTCCCGCTCCTATTGGAAACAATCTGGGGTTTGTACTAGAGAGATCCATGGCCAAGGTTTTTTTCAGAGATAACTCATTGGCAGGAACAAAACTGTGGCATGTGTGCATGATACTAGTAAGGACAGAGATACAAAGTACATAGAGTGCTGCCTCTACATGCAGAGGTACTTTCCACCTCTGGTCAAAATAATTAACCAAGGGATCATATTGCCTATGGGTACACCCTTACCAAGTGGTATGTATGACTCACAACCAGGCTAGAAATGGCTCTCTGATTCCCAGTAGCATTCATGACTGCAACAGAGAGGAAAGGGACAAGTAAGGAGTATGATTTTTTTTCCATAGGCAGGTTATTTTAGTATTAGACTCCCATGGGATTGCTGTAACTTTCCCCTGAAAATTCTGGTCCTCCTGGACAGAATTCTCAACATGAACTAAACTACAGATCTGATTTGAGGTGGAAACACCCTTTCTCCATGGGCATGCTAGCTCAGACTAAGATGCAGGTTTTAAAGGTAGATAAGCAATGTCCTGGGCACCCTTGCAAAGGCCAACTGCTGGCAATGCCAAGTGCCTCAGGTCCTTTTTAACAACTTTGTTCTACTATTGCTATTCAGAAAGTCAGAATTCCTCTGCTTAATCCACATGCAAGGCTCATCTCCAAGCATGCCTAATCCTTTTAAAGGACAGGAGGAGAACTTCAAGCCATTCCTCCTTTTGACAGCAGCCCATTGTTATCAGCAAACTACCTTAACCACTGACTTGTAACATATTTTTCATGGGAGGGAACATAATTACCACATTTTTTTTACTAATAAAAACTTTTCCTAAAGTTTAAATATTCACTGGAGAGAGAATAATGCTACAGACCTTTCACTATGACATAAAGATATTGGTCCCAGCACTGTCTAAATGAATATTTAGATATTATATATGGAATTCTCCTTTTTCTTTTTATATTGTACTTCTCAGAATGTTATCACTTGCATTATTAAAATAGGTAAAGAGTAATTCTGTAATATCATGTATCAACAGCTGCTGTGCAGAGGCAGAACAACTTAAAGCTACTTTCACTAGATTATGTTCCTGTTAGAGTGAGCACATTTCAGTAAATCTGATATGAAACACCAAAATCCAAGCGGGATAATGTTGTGTTTTGTGGATTAACCTTTGCCAGCCCAGCTCACCTTTCCTTCTGCTATTGCAGGTTGCCATTCTTGGGGAAGACCTTTCAGCTGGTTAGCGTAAGGTATGCAGACTGATTGTTTAACCACACCTCCTGAGCACAGGAAGAAGTACTGCCCAGACCTATTTCATATGCTTTTTTTTTCCAATGCTAAGAAAAGCTTAGTGACAATGCAGATGCATTTGGCAGCCGATTGTTCTTCCAGAAGGTGTGGCAAAGTTCATAAACTAAGGAAGGAAGAAAAAAGTGTTATAAATAGTATGCAGATTGTCTAAATGTTTTCACTGCTTCTAGTTGCCAGAGAAAATGGCTGAGCAGTGTCTTGTCTTTTCCTTTCTAAAATTGCTTGGCAGAGAAAAATGCTAATCGTAGCCAGAGCCAGCACATTTCCCAGAGATACACAATCTTCAGTGTTAGTGGGCCTTATTTTCCCACAATCTGATTACCTCTCTACTCTGTAAATAGGTGAATATCTTGCAGAAGTCCCTGAAACTCGGATCCATAGTATGCTAAACTTGTGTATCTTAATCTTGCACCAATTACTACCTTAGCTAAAGAACACGGAGTTTCTGATAAAATCAGTTATCTAAAGAAAACTATGCTGAAAATCTGGCTAAGTCAACTGACATCTGTGTAGTGCCAGCTGAATGGCTTCAACCAGTTTTGTAGTTAAGTTATCGATAAATAGCTTATTTGTTAATATCTTATCGCCATCTGAATTCACAAAGAACATTCCTATGGGTGGTTAAGAAATTAAAATCAGACTGACCAATAGTAGTGGGAGTGTTAGAATTATGATTAGGTGTGCTTTTTTCATTAAAGACTCTATAGTATCCCCATCACCTAAAAATCCCCATCGAAAGAGCTCTGGGGAAGAACCAACAGTGGTGATCTGGGGGAAAACCAAAAGATGTAACACAAGTTATGCGGAGGAAAGTTCCTTGCTGTCTACTATCTGAAATTTTCTTATAGCAATTAATTGGTCACAGGCACGGTACATAGGAGACAACACACCCCCCAGGGTGTTCTTTTTATGGAGCAGATAAGGAGATGTATCTGTCCTGCAGAATGATATCTGCATGAGGAACCTCAAATTACACTTATCTGATAGATTGGGCTTCTTTCCTTGTCTTGGTATTGTGCTGGGATTATCTGCTAGGGATAAGCAGCCTTTTCTCTTGTAATGATGAGTCTTTCTTTTTCTGTTTGGAACAAATCAGTTGATTGAGAATTCAGTTGTCATTTGAAAACCTATATGGAAATTTGATACCAATTAAAAAATCCCCAGTGAACCAATATCCCACCCGTTCAATGAAATCTTCCTGTGACAGGTGTGTTCCATACTGGAGTTATCGGCACACATAACTGCTATGCATGCCAGCCAAGTGTAACAGATTGTGACCCTATTCTCTATCCACACCAAAGCTGAATGTGTGCATGGGAGAAAGGCAGGTTTTTCCTCATTCCTGGAAGATGCTGGCTGTGGTACTGTTAGCACAGAACACCTTCCCATAGCTATGTTGTTAGAAAATGCATTCCAAAATCGATAACTGCAGAAATAAGACAAATGCTAAAAATGGGAATCAGAAAGGATGGAGTTGAACATAAAAAGCTTCAGAGAAGGACAAAAAAGATGATCAAATATACAAAATTATTTCTCCACACAAGGAACAAAATGCTAAGACCCTTTAAGTGGTGTGGTGAAGAAATAACTGAAAGGAGGTATGAGTGGTCTAAAAGAATCACAGACAGTATGAGAAGGGTGTATTTCAATTCTCCCCCAGTACAAGAGCTATTTGGCATCAAAATTAAATTAGTAGGAGGAAAAAAAAAAAAAAAAGGAAAGAAAAAGAGGTGGTTTTCCTTTCCTTGCTGCAGAAAGCTGTATTTCCAGTAGTTTATGAAATGTAACAGTTTATTTATATACATGTATATCTGTACTTGTTTGTGTGTGTGTGTGTACATGTGTATGTATAGAAATACCTATATATGCATGCGTGTGTACCCATACATAAAACAGTTCAATGAGAAACAAAACAAACTTGTGGAAGAGAGATCCAATGATAGTTACCAAGTAAACAGAAACTACATTTGGCTAAGAAACCCTAACATGCAAATTGATAGACAGTAAGGGCACTTGGGGAAACCAGCTTACATGCTTCCCCTGTTCTTCCACTCCTCTCTGATCATCTGCTTTTGGCCACTGTTGGTGACAGCATATTGGGTTCAAGATTTGTGCTGACCAAGGAGTGCCATTCCTATGTTATACCCCTATGGTCAAAATATCTATAAGGCACGTAACTAAAAGTACATTAAAATTGTTTCTGAATTCTTTCATGTTGATGTAAACAATTAGCAGTACAATCAAGGTGATGCCAAATTTTGCAGAACGTTGATGCTTTAGGTACTAAAATAACCCAGTCTTCTTAATGAAGGGGTTGTCATTCAGCCCCTCAGCTGGGAGTCATTCAGCATTGTCATTTTAGTTTCTTCAGATTTAATTTATCCTGTAGATACATGACAAATATGGAGAGTATGAACATATAAAAATATTGAGAGCCCTGTATTTTGTTAGCACATGTTTAAGACCTTTTCCTTACTCATATATATCTTTACAGTCAAACAGAATTTCTCAACTGTTCAGATAACAGGTAAAATAGCAAGGCAGATTTATGATATGTCTTGAAATGTAGGTCATCTGCAGGAGTGAAATAAAAAATGGTATCACAGAAGTGGCATCTGCCCTCCAGATTTCCTTCCCAGCTTCTCTGGAGAAGAATTCAGCTGTCTCATTGTCCTCCCTTGTTCACAGAAGCAAAAGGATTAATAACATTTCCAAGTATATTCCAACGAATAAATTTCAGGTGTAGATCTCAATCACAAACAGAACTATGTGAAAGAAAGGAAAATATATTTCCTAAATTAACACACTTGCAAGTAGGGTTTCATGGGCTCAAAAGTGGAATAAACAACTGAACTCTCGACTCTATAAAATACTTGTTCTTAAATATAAACTGGCCAATAGACTGTTGGTGAGGAATTTAGTACATTTTAAATATCTTCTCCTTCCCTTTTATTCTGAATAAATTACATTTTTCTGAATAATTGTTTTGAAAACTGAGAGTAGTTTGGAAAGAATGTTGGCAAAAATAGTCTTTTTACATGAGTTTTAGTGTTCAGTACAAGACGAAGTGAGATGAAAGTGTTTTTCATTTGTTTTTGCTGCTGTTGATATTTGTAATGAAAACAAGGTTGAGCTTTACAACAGGAAGATTTCAAAATAATTTGGGTGATATGACAAGGGTAAGAGTCAGAAGAGAATTATTGTAATTGTCTGGATGTAATCATAAAGTCCCATATCAGTTCCTGAAGTTCCAGATCCTGCCATGGTGCTATAGGAGCATATGGTGAAGAACCCAGTAATTTCAAGTGTGGGCTGCTCTGGATCCTCGTGCAGGCTATGAGTGAGAAAACTAAATGCCAATTAACGTCTAAGTAAATAATATGAATTTTGCTCAATGAAAGGAGAAGCCAGGCGGATGACAGCTATTTTCAAACACTTGTTTCCTCAGAGCTGGGCGAGACTTTCCATCACAGGTCCCATTTAATAAAAAAACCTAGGCTGCATCAAAAGCTAGGCTCCTACATCTACATTTGTCACTCAAGACACCCCTGATATAATTCATCCCGCTCTGATATAGATGACTAAAGTAGGTCAGAGCATTGGCCTCTAGAAGTTACTATTTCTCTCCACTGTCTTGAACGGGAGCCTAAAATGACAAGTCAGATGTAGGCATCTACACTGTAAATACCTAGACATGTCAGATGAATCCCAGGTAATGGCAGGATTTCAAATAAAATTTGTGCTCTTGCAGAAAGCAATGACTTCTTGCCAAATTAAAAGGAAAAGGAAACAGGCATGCAGATTTTTTTTTTTTTTCTCTGTGCATAGCTAAAATTCAAGTCACAAAGCTCATTCTGCAGCCTCAGAAGTACTGCACCTATACTACATCAAAATATGTCTCATTCTCAAGCAAACTATGTGTCCTGCAATGCATTGTGGAAAAGAGCCTCCCTACTGCACTGTGGACACTTAGACAACAGATGTGACAAGGACACTATAACGTGGCCACGTGGGAGTCTGACCCACAGAGAAATTGCAAGACGAGAGGCAAGAGAGAAACCAAAAAATCATTGCCTTTTCCTGACATTTCTGTCCCTTTCATTCACAGGTGCAAAGGAAATATTCCTTCTGTTTTTAGAAGGAGTATGTCAGATCTTTCTGGATTTGAACCCTCCTGCTATAGCAAAAGTAAGACTTGAATTTTGGGGTTTAGCTACCTTACTTGTTAACTGTACTCACTCTGTTCAGACCCTCAAGCTGCAGACAGACGAGCATAAATGGTTTTGACATCCTTTATGGACCTGTGAGCAAAACCCCTGTAGTACTGTGCCTAAGTCACTAGCTTTGAATTCTTTATCTTTTCTTAATTTTGATTTTGAAATATGCAATTCTGCTCCAGAATATTTGAAACTTTTAAACTCATAGTGCTAAACACATTTTAGATTGAAGCAGAAAGCTCTGAGTTAGCAAGCTCTGTTGTAGCTTAATTATATGGCCAGGCTGGGTGTGTGAAAATAGCCACCACACACCGGAGAATAAATTGCTGGGTTTGGTTTTTCTTGATTTACAAGTTGCTATAAGAGATGCATGTTCCCAGGGAGTGGTGAAAAGTAGGGGTGTGTTAAACAGGTTTAAGAACATTTTAAAGAGACACTGTCAGGTTTAAGACATAGTAGATTTGGTGTACTTCCTCCTTCCTTCCAAATAACATTTTCTGTTTCTGTGGTTACAAACAGATGAGCTGCACACTGCCTCTCTATTTAAGTGATACCACAAATCAAGTGGAGCAGTTATGTGTCACACTGGTCATTCTCTCTGCTTTTTTTCTTATTTTTTTGCTATCAGTCAGGAAATGAAACTGCCAGAACTGCTGTTCTTTGTACTCCTCGGAGAGCAGAATTCACATGCCATCGAGTTCAGCCAGTAAAATCTTGTGGTTTTCTGTAAAAACAGTTGCTGCGAGGACAAGGAACACTTGGATCAAACTCTCTCTCCACTCAGAGCAGTACCAAATCTTGTGGTTTTCTGTAAAAACAGTTGCTGCGAGGACAAGGAACACTTGGATCAAACTCTCCACTCAAAGCAGTACCGAAGTTATTTGCTCGTGTTGCTGGTGCCACCACTTTACGGTCTGATATACACCCATCTAAAGTCTGGGCTGCAGATTCCCAGGAACCTTGGCAAAAATCACATGATTCTGAACCTGAATTTTCTTGTTTCTCAGAAGTGATACATGGAGAACAGATATAATTTTGAATCTTTTATACACATAACATTGGCTTTGAGCCTTGGAGAACTAATGGGTATTTTCTCCTTCTGGGTATCCTACTGGAACTAAGGATAATTCCAGCTTAAAATGAGAGCAATCTTTCTCCAACAGATTTCATAAGAGATGACTGGAATATCCATTTCAATCCCTTGCTTATGATAGGAGAATAGAATTAGCAGAGCACAATGAATATACAAACTTCAGCTTGCTGTTATTGCAAGTAACACTGAAGTTTTGTGTGGAAAGATTCAACCTCACTCTCTAGGGGACATTTTTAAATCAAATTTTTTTCCCTCAGGTGGTAAATATATTAAATTTTCGATTTCTCCTGTGGCATTATACTATATTACTGACAGTGCTGTGCAATGTTCTGTGTAATAGAAACATTTGACACCAAAAGGTCCAGCATTTAGTTATTTAAGAAAATACACCTTTTAAATTCTCCCTTCCAAATGTAATAAGAGAACACCATGACACACACAAAATTCATTTTTAGCCAGACTAAAACTTAGTTCATGAAAAGAGCAAAGTGGGGACGTGATTTGCAAGTACTACTGTATGGAAGGAGCAGAGAAGATGGGGACCGGAATTTGGAAGTAAATAGCAAAATAACTGCAGAGGAGCTGAAATCAAAATGAAGGAAGAAGATGACAAAGAGAAAATGGAAGCAAGCAGAAAGGGATCTAGAATGTCAAAGATCAGTCTGATCTCAGTCTCAGTCTGATTAGACTGACGGCAGATCTTACAAATCTGTGCTCATGAAGGGTTTTGAGAACTGTATCCTTGTATATGAAGATTAACATTTCCTACTGTTTCTAAAGCAGTGATAGAAGTGTTTATGTAAAGCATAGAACAAATATTTCCCCAGAAATCTTACATTTTAGAAAAACTGCAGTCAAATGAAAAGAGACAGGATGAGCAGTGATGTTGCATGAGAACTATGCCATGAACAATGCGTGGCATGTCAGCTATTCCTTCCACATGGCTTGTGATTGGGAGAGATTAACATCTGAATTATGCTGCAGAAGGAGCAATTAAAGGCAAACACACAGCATGAGAAAGGATGGTTACTCAGCTGCAAAAAAGGGAACCAAGGGATTTGAAGACAGTGCTGCAAACAAGCAACCCTCAGAAGTTCATGCAGAAGGATAAGTTCAGTTATAGATTCTTAATCCAATTTTTCTCAGGATTTTGTGAGGTCAGCCTCCTAAACAGTCAAAGGTATAACTGCAGGAACTACCCCTTGGAGTATCCGTTGAGGAAATGCCACAGAGACTGTCATGAATCAGTATCTCTGTCATTTATCTAACTGTACAGTGTGGTCATCCAGTAAAGGGGTGATGACAATAGGTTTTGCAGTGAACACCAAGGGTGCGGTTTCATTATCAGTTTAAGATGATCTATTACCACATTCCCACCTAAAGGAACATGTATGCCTTCCTTGGCCATGCTCTCCAACTAGCCCCTTAGGTTGGCTCGGTCAGATCAGCAAACATTCACTGCAAGTCTCACATTCCAAAGAACTGAAGCAAAGCATATGGGGAAAAAAAAAAAAAAAAGATACAGAGTAGAACAAGACCACCTCAATGTTGTAGTGTGCTATTAGGTGGTTTACACCAGTCAGGAAAACAGCTTTTGAAGTTAGCATCTTAATTTAGCTACTGAAACAAAAGGACAGTTCACACCTCAAAATCAATATTTTAACCTCACTGTAAATCCGGTCACCTTGTTACTAGTGATTTCCCTTCACTAGAGTAATTTCCCTGCCCTAACAGCTACAGATTTTTTAAAACAAGAGAACTCTCCCACAGGATTTCAATTGAAAGGGCTTGCCAACACTCAGAAGGAACCATCTACAGCCTTTCAGAGTGTGTCCTGTATCTTGAAGTACTTTCCTCTCATTTACAAATCACACCTTGCTCAAATCTCTGCATGTACACACACGGAAGAGCTATCAAAACCATTATTGGGTAATATGGGTAATCTGCCAATTATAACCCTTTCATCTTCTTTCAGTTATGGAAGAACTTCTGATAACATTTGTCTTCGTATTAGTGGTCTTTGATATATTTCAGGCACTGCTGGGAAAGGTAAGACTAGAGGATGGGATTTGAGTGACAGGAAACATTATCATTTTAGGTATTAAGGAGGTAATCTGATCTCCAAAGTAGTCAATAACTCAAAAGAAAAAAAGGCATAGTTTCTTTTGCTTCTCTACCACAACCCTTCAAGACAGACTGTACTGGTTTTAGCTGGGATGGAGGTTTCTTCATAGTAGCTCATACAGTGCTGTGTTTTGGATTTGTGACCAAAACAGTGTTGATAACACCACACTGTTTTAGCTGTTGCTGAACAGTACTTATACAGCATCAAGGCCTTTTCTGCTGGCTGGGGTTAAAATACGACATCTGCCTTTCACCCCACCCCACCAGTGAGTAGGCTGGGGGTACAGAAGAAGGTGGGATGGGACACAACCAAGACAGCTGACCCCAGCTGACCAAAGGGATATTCCATACCATGTGACACCATGGTCAGAAATAAAAGCTGGGAAAAAGAAGGAAGGGGAAATATTTGGAATTATGGTATTTGTCTTCCCAAGTAACTGTTGCATGTGATGGAGCCCTGCTCTGTGGTGTTTAGCTGCATACTCAGGTTAACCTACAACACAGACTTTAATCGAATTATAAGATCAATTTGCAGAATCACAGAAGTGTTGAGGCTGGAAGGGATTTTTTTGCCATATAGTCCAATACCCCTACTCATGCACAATCAGCTGCAGTATGTTGCCCAGGATGGTGTCTCATTGGGTTTTGAATATCTGCAAGAATCAAGACTCCAGAATTTTTCTGGGTAATCTGTTTCAGTGTTTGACCAATCCTGCAGTAAAGAATTGTTTTCATGGGGTCAGAAGGAATTTAATGGTCCATTAATTCCAGACGGAATTCATGTCCATTGCCTCTCATCCTGTCAACAGGATCTACTGAGAAAATTCTGGCTGCCTCTTCTTCATTCCCTCCCCTGATGAGATCCTCCCTAAGCCTTTTCTTCTCAAGGAGGAATAGTGTCAGCTCTCTCAGCCTGTCCTTATATGAAACATACTCCTGTCCCTTAATCGTCTTTGTGGGCCTGCACTGTACTTGCTCCAGCAAGTCCGTATCTTTGTTGTACTTGGTAGTCCAGAACTGGACACAGTACTCCAGATGGGGCCTCACCAATGAAGAAGGATCAGATCCCTTGACCTGCTGACAATGTTTTCACTAATGTAGCCCGGGAAGCTGCTGGTCTTTTGTGCCATGAAGGGTGCATTGCTGGGTTGCAGTCGTCTTGTCCACCTCCTGGACAACATCCACTCCAAGGTCCTTCTAAGCAAAGTAACTTTCCAGCCAGTGGACCACCAGCATGTACTGATGCCTGAGGTTATTCCTCCACAGATGTAAGACTTTGCCTTTACCATGGTTGAAGTTGGTGAGATTCCTCTCTGCTCTGTTTTCTCAAGTTCTTTCAAAGAAAATTAACTCCCCAGCCAGTGGACCACCAGCATGTACTGATGCCTGAGGTTATTCCTCCACAGATGTAAGACTTTGCCTTTACCATGGTTGAAGTTGGTGAGATTCCTCTCTGCTCTGTTTTCTAGTTTGTCAAGGTCCCTCTGAATGGTGGCACAACCACCTGGCACATCAGCCAGTCCACCCAGTTTTGTATCATCTGTGAACCTGCTGAATGTGCACTGTGGTCTTTTGTTCAGGTCATTAATGAAGATGCCCAGAGATGTTGTGGATGCCCCATCCCTGGGAGTGTTCAAGGCCAGGCTGGATGAGGCTTTGAGCAACCTGGTCTAGTGGAAGGTGTCCCTGCCCATGGCAGGGGGGCTGGAACTAGATGATCTTTAAGGTCCCTTCCAACCCAAACCAGTCTGTGATTCTATGTTGAACACTATTGACCTGAGTATCAAGCCCTGGGATGCACCACCAGTGACTTCATTAGATTAGATTCAACCACCTAAAGCATAGACCTTCCTTCTTCTTATGATGAGTGACAATTTTTCTTCTCCCTAAGCTGTATGTACATTTTATCAATTGCTACTTCCTCACAGGGAAGACCAAGCCAGAATTAATAACTTTGAATTGATAACTTTTCCACACTCGCTCTCTGTAATTATGTATGTCTTCTCTCCATGGGATGGCACTAACCTGTTTCCTTCCTCTTTTTCTCCCATCCTTGCCACATCCCATCTCTGCCAGCCCTGGTAGGTAGAAGAGATTAAAGGCTTCCTTGAACTCTTCATTTAATAGTGAACAAGAAGGAAGGAGGTAATCACCCATACATTGGCAACTCTATAATTATAAAGTCAATGAAATGTAAACTATCTCCTCTTCTGCCTTCTAATTAATTTTTTGTAATTACTGAAATGTACTGATTTATTTTCATTCTTCTGTTGCAACAGAGATGACTATTAAAAAGTTTGCAAAAAGAAATAATAGTACAAGTTCCCAAACTGAAATTCATATACAGGAGGTTGTTTGAACGTAAATATACATTTGTATTAGAAGCAAAGGAGATGAACATAATAATTAGGTATATTGTATTACAATGCTTCCACTGAGTCAAATATTATTTAATGACTTGCAGTTTTCTGTGAGTAAGTTCTAAAAGCGTTGCTCTGTGATGAACATACAAGCTGATCTGAATACACAGGCACAGTACCTCATGAGCACTAGTGCTATGAAAGGTAAAATACACAGCAGTTTTGATTTATTCAACAAGGTACAGAATATGCATTCAGGCATATACGACCATACACAGTAGAAGCAGATATCATAGTGTACAGATGAGGGAAACTTTAACCCCTACTTTATATATTTTAATTCCACAGTAAATATCATGTTTGTAAAAAATAAATACTAGTTTACTGAGCTTAAATATGGTCATCTACCAAATTAAAGTTCCAGATGAAGAACTTTCTGTAAAGTTGTCATGAGCAGTGTGCCTTACAAACAGGAGGAGTCCCAGTTTTGACTCCTGGGCTGCTCATACAGAGTCTTGGAAAACAAGGTGGCTACATGTCCCTTGGATTACTTTTCCCTCGATTTGTGTTTAATGGAGCGGTCCTTAGTAGGCACTTTGAAATACCGATGGTGGACACTCATCTGTTTCTGGTTCCAGATGGGTAGAGCTCAGAATAAGACACCTCCAAGACATATGTAAGACATCCCCTGCCCTCAGCATTTTTGTATTGACCCCTCCTAGGTGTTTGCACAAAGGGACAGGGAATTTCAAGTGAATTTTCCATATTCAGGGGTCTATGACTCCATGCATCATTTAAGGCAGTCAGAGATGGCCTGACTCAGAGCTTTGCATGGCAGACACCTCACTGCATCCTCTGGCTATGTCTGACCTTCCCTGAACTGCTTTAATGTTCTTGTTGAGGACTCCATAAATTCTTTCCATAAATCCAGGGAGAAACTCAGGACTAAGATGCAATTTCTGAAATCCTCACAACACAGCACCAAACACAAGGGGTTAGATTACTCCCTCGTAACAGATACAAGGAAGGATCTTCTTACCTCTATCAGTAGATAGGGATTTTCAGTAGAGGTGCTTAGGCATGTCCAGGTATGAATTGCTATGGGTCTTGGG
>NW_010223726.1:0-11874 GCF_000690775.1 Eurypyga helias | reverse complement strand
CCCCAGCCCCGTGCATCACCTACAAGTCACAGCAGCTATCACGTTTTGTTACACCGAAGCTTCAAGTAAGGGACAGACTTGGGAGCTTCTGCTGTATTTCAGAATCCCTCCGCACAATAGACAGAAAATTCTGTGAAGGGTTTATTCATTATTTCTGGCACCACAAGATGAATCTTCAGGAGGCTGCTCTATCTGCATGAACAAATTTATTATCCTCATGCTAGAGGGAGAGCATTGCCCTTACTTCTGACTGCAGGTCCCTGCACCTTCCTCTGAGCCATCTGTCTCTGGGCTGTATTACACACGAATTACTGGCCCGGATAGCGTGTGAGTCTAACCCAGTGTGTCCCTACCTTTACAATGGAAAGTATTAAAAGCACAAGTGCCCTTCTTTCTACCAGCCTTCGCAATAGAAAGAGTGATTCAAAATATAATATCACCATTGAAATGTTACAAAAATCGAAGTCTGGTTGCCCCTCACTTTTAACTTTAATAATTGATTTTATCGATTTAATTTTCTCCACTCTCTCAAAAAAAAACCCGCAAATAATTTCATCCAGATAGTCATTAGCCCAGAGATCACAGGACAGGATGATATACACAAGTCTGAAGAGGGTACATAGTGCTAATTTAATTTAATCACAGTCTATTAAGTATTTACATAAATACAACCCTCCAAGGAAATAATGTTTTTATTTTGCCAAGAGCAGTTTCTTGAAGGATGATAGCGTAAGAAATACTACACGTTATTACAAATAATTACTTAGAGGTGAATGTACTAATTTTAATTATATCAGGTAATCTTGAGGCTCCCCATACTTTCAAATAATCATTTATTCTGCTTGCACTAGTTTATAGTTGCTTTTAGACACTAGTAGTCCTTTTTTTCCTTTTGTGACAAAGTCCTGCCTTCCATCCCCTTAGAAGGATACTCAGTCCCACTCTGCCTGAAGTAATATAAAGACCCGGATAGTTTTCATCTGACAGGGCAACTGCAGATTTGGATTAAACACACCCTCACCTTACCATGATCTAAGACAAGAGCAGCTGTTCCAAGGTGGGGGACACTTTCACATATACCCCACATATAGACCCTACCCTCTTCAGAGGATGCTTTCTGTAGTGCAGAGCTACAGCCAAAGCAATCCTTTCCCTAGTTTACACCTCCTGCCAGATGATTTTAAGACTCAAAACAAAGCAAGTGTATGCTTCAATTCAGGAAGCTCTCATTCAGGAACAGGACTCACAGGTAACAGTAGATAATATAATAAAATAGTGCTGTTCACTTCTCTCTCACACACACACACATCCCCCACCGCTCCCCATGTATTCTCCATTAAAAGCACTATTCGATTAGGATTATTTCACAAATCAACAGAATTCGACTGTAAATAAAATTTGATTTGGCTATTTAAGCAAGAAGGTTATTTAAGCTAGAAAACTGCTGACCTAGAGAGTCCTAAGCACTTAGTCTTTTCAAAGGTCAAAAAAATTGTTCTGCAAAATGCAATTTATATCCAAAGCTGTAACTCTAAAAAACCTCAGCCCACATCTTGCCTCTCTCTAGAAAAATGTAAATTCCATAGCCAGGTGATTGTATTCAGAGGCCTCTAGCCACATATATGTATGTTTGCCTCTGTCTAGGTATCTGCCTGGTTTGCAGCAAGGAACTTGGTGTCTACCTCACAATTAAACTGGGTGAGGATCATCCAGAGATCGTCCTGAAGAGAGTTTGGTGCAATACATGTTTTCAGGGATTGCTTAGCCCTGTCAGTGATGGGCACTTCGCAAAACCGAGTTGCACTATTATAAAATAGATGTGACTGCAGCTCGTGTAGTAGCAAGGCACCTCTCTCTTTTTATTCATTGTTCCTAACATGCTGTTTCATTTGCGACTGGTACCATGCTTTGTATCCAAGAAAAGAAGGTGGCCACAGCTCTGCTGCCTCCTGTCTAATAAACAAGCAGTTAGTACCCTGTCCTGAGTGAAGGACACTGCAGTTTCTTAGTCTGGGCATTAACTCATTTATATTTGACATGTGTTCAGTCCTGAAGATAGGAAATTCCTTCTTCCTGCAGGTCAGATGCTCTGAGAAATAACTGCCCTGTATTTTTCAGAAGGTGCCTGTGGTGTAACTAAGAGTCATTTAGCTACTTCGTGCTAGTTACAAGAACAAGTAAATAAACAGGCATTTAGATATTGCTACAAAAATGCAGGAATCATAGCTATTGATGTTATTGCCATACCTGTGTTGTATGAAGTGTTGCTTCACATGAGCAACCCCAGTATTTTTTACTTTTTATAAGCATAGAAAACACAAAATATAAGAGCAATGTATATTGCCTTATAACACGAAAGAAGTTTAAAACATTACTTGTACCGTCTATATATGCTTGTATCTGTCCATAAGCCTCCTGCTACATTTCACAAGGTAGATCCATAAGTTGGGGTTTCTAGCTATATTCTACCCAGCTTCCTGAAAAAAAAAAAAAAAAAATCCACACCACAACACTTCTCCTTTTTTCTTCCTGCAGCACAATCAAGTTTCTTAATCCTCCAGTTGCGTTACTAAAATGGTATGGTTGCTATAACATATGGAAGGTACCTTATAGCTTGAGATATACAGGTAAAGACTGTCCAGGTGAGTCCACCTCCAAACTTCCAGTTTGTTTAACTACCCCTTTCTAGACTTCATCCTCAGCAAACACTTGCCTGTGAGAGTAATGAATGCCTCACCATGACCGTGGTGTGACCCTTCTTATTCATATGTGTCCATTTGTCCTCAGTTAACAACAGAATTCACAAAAACTGCACCCACAAGAGGAATTTTAACATTTAAACTAGATAACTGATCATCTTGTTTCTGAAAAGATCATGCGGCAAAGGCCATATTAAATCCTTGACAACCTTTAGTCTCGGAGCTAGTTGCTGTGGTTTAACCCCAGCTGGCAATGAAGTACCACACAGCTGCTTGCTCACCTCCCCTGTCTCCAGTGGAGGAGGAGAATCAGAGGAAAAGACAAGGAAACTCATGGGTTGAGATAAGAACAATTTAATAATTAAAAATTAATGAAATAAAATAATGATACTAATAATACAAACAATACTAACAGTACTAATATTGCTACTAATAATGTGTAATGAAAATAATACTATCACTACTACTAATAATATTTAATGAAAATGCTGGAAAATAGAACAAATTATACAACTGCTCACGACCTGCCAACCAATACCCAGCCAGGTCCCAAGTAGTGAGACTAGAGCTGGAGAGCCCGAGAGCCAGACCAAGCCCAAGAGAGAGGTCGCACCAGAGCAGGCCCCAGTGAGCGAGAAGGACCCTGAGCAAGAGAGAGTAAGCAAATGAGGAGGCAACATGGCCCCGGCCCACCCCCCAACTTATATATTAGGCATGATGCTTGATGGAAGGAAATGTCCCTTTGGTCAGTTTGGTCAGCTGTCCTGGCTGTGTCCCCTCACAGCTTCTTGTAGTGAAGAAGCTGGGAACACAAGTGCAGTAACAGAAACTGAAAAAGTCCTTGACTTGATATAAACATTGCTTAGCAGCAACCAAAATCATTAGTATGTTATCAATATTCTTTTCAGCACAAATCCAAAACATAGCCTCACACAAATCCAAAATGTATCCTCATACAAATACAAAATGCAACCTCATGCTAGCTACTGTGAAGAAAATTAACAGGCCCAACTAAAATCAGCACACTAATGCAAATACTTTTTTTATAAAATAAATATTTAATCTTACTATATCCACTTGCTTATTTGTAATACAGATTTCCTAAAAACTGCAACTGATGCCAATTTGCAGTTAAAGATTCTAGAATATGCCTACAATTTAGTGCAATTTGCTGTTTGAACACTAGGTGGAAATAGAGCAATGAAAATAAGACCCATTATCAAATCTTCAGCACAACAAATGGAAGATCTTTCCTCAACACACGACTCAAATCCCAGAAGGGACAAATGGCAGCTTAAATATGTTTCATTTTATTGGGAACCTCTATTATTCTCATTTCTTGCACAAAATACTAAGAGAAAATATTCTCCCTAGTTGTCTTAAGCTTGATAGTTTAATGCTCATTCCTTGCTGATTTTGCTTTAAATTTTGGGATGAATGTATTCAGAGTGCTCAGATATATTTCTATTGATTGCTGTTCAAGTATTTCAGTGGAAATTGTACCTGAATTAGACATATAGCAATTTTTCCTCAATTGCTATTGCAGTTTTGCAAAACTTTAGGTTGAACATATACTTAGACTGAGTTGCTTTTGTCTGCTGCCATTTGCTTGTCAAAGATACTAAACAAATAAAATAGTGAAAATAGAAATAAATGCTTTCCTTTCACTCACTGTATGCTTATGCAACAAGAAAAGTACAGCTAGAAAAGTAACCCTAATTTTACTCCTTTGTATGATCTGTTCTAGAAGCATCTTCATTATAATTCTGATTTTTTTTTCAGCTCAAGGAAGAGAACTGAAACGATATTTAGCTTTGGATGATAGCCATCTTTTAGATATTGTGTTGCCTGTGAAAAACTTGGCTCCAGAAAAACCCATATGCAGAATGCAACTGCAGCAAAAGCCCACAGAAATAAGAGGGAATGACGTAAGCACTTCGCTGGAAACAACAAAGCAGAACTGAGCTGCACAACAGCAGTGCTAGTCCAAGAATGTGTGGTCAGGATGGACATCCAGGAATTCTCACGTTACTTCCAAGAAATGACCAATCTTAGTGTGAGAACATCCATTTGAAAGGATACAGTTATGATTTATGCAGCCTCAGAAGAGGCTGACCTAGTTATCCCTCACTCCTTTCAGTACTGTCTGCAGGGCTTGAAAGGTCTGAGTTAAGAGGATGGCATGGTAGAAACGGACATCCCTAATTTTGTTTAGAGTTCATGACATGCTGTTCACTTGTCATTGATACCCTGCTTGTATCCAGAATGAACCATAACAAACCATGACGTTTCCTGCAATATTTTCACTTCTTCCAAATTCTTCTAAATTTTTTAATGGAAACATTGGTGATCACCAATAACTGGTTTTATTCCATTCTGCATGTTCACCCAAGTCCTGCCCACCTTTTAACACAATAACAGGGCAGATACTAGGATCACAGACCAGTTTTACAAACTGTTTGAAGTGGATTTCAACTGCCTGAGGTGACTTAGTCAATTGGCTCAGGTGCCAGAGCAAGTGTTCATACTGGTGGAATGCAAGTCAAAATCTTAACTGAACCTGGAACTTGTTGAAGCCTGGAGAGTAACGTAGTCTATTGTTCCCAACCCAAGTAGATATAACGTTCTATCTACTGGGTATTTCAATTCAATATAGTAGATTAATTATTTCAAATACATTTTCCAAACTCTGTAAGAACAAATGCTAAGCTAAACTCCAAGAGCAAATATCAGATAGGTGCGTAAGACCCACTGTCTGCATTCCTGAAGAAAGTCTCTGTGTGATGGGTGCAAGGAAGCTTAGATCGGGCAAGATATAAATATAATTATAAAGTAAAAACTTCTGTTTTGTAAGGGTTTTGAAGAATTCAGTGGCAGTTGTCATTGAATTAAACCTACCATTGGGATACTCTATATTTCCTTAAAGCTTTTTGAATTTTTTTTTTTTTAATTTGTAGAACAAGTAGTGCCTAACTTAGTTCTTTGTCCCTCACACGATGGTCATCCCAATCTTTATCCTTAAGGTCATCTTTTAGAGGAGAATGCACATGTTAAATAGCATGGACATCTCCTTGCAATACAATAAAACACTGTCAGTTATCCTTCACTTACCACTGAAAGGAATGAACTTCTAAATAAAATATAGCAATTGTTAAATGTAGAATGGCAACACATCTTTAAGAAATCAGATTCTTGTGTACATTCACTTCCATCTCTGATTGAAACTGTCAGAAGACACTGGCATGTCTTTGATTTGTCCTATTCTAACTCTGATAATTATGTAGGAACTGCATTTTATATCAAATGGACTTTTTAGTACAGTCTAGCTACATGACTGAACAGTTACCTGATGCCAACTTAAAAGAAGTTAAGTATTAGTGCTGAAATGAGATGAAAAAAAGAACTTTTCAGGACAATCAGAGCCCAGATTACACATGGCAGGAATGGAGGAGAAATGCTACTTGTAATTTAAGCAGAAGTTATATGGAAAACACTAAAAGTCAACCACAAATGTTCTTTTTTTTTTTTCATTTTAAATTAATCTCCATTTCCAAGTTCCACAGGTAAGCTTATTGCTATAACATGGACTTACCAATTTTGGCACTGAAGAGTGTAGCTCAAGAGAGCTTTCCAGATCCAAAACCTTCTACTGCTTATAAAGTCGTTGATTTATTGACCACTGAACAGAGGACACCTAATGTGCCTTCAGTTACTACTTCCTGCAGCTAAAATCCCTCTACCACCAAGGTCCAAGTTGCAGGTTAAAGCAAACTGAAAGTTTACCTCTGCTGTTATCTACTCTTGCTGGTCGTCAGTTGCTGTTGGTGACTGAAAGTGTTACTGGGAGTGGTTTTGGCTTTGAATAGGATGGTTGTGAGTCAATTTGTGGGATAGATCCAGACATGCCCAGCTTTCCTTCTGCTCTATAAACAAAGTGATCTGATATAGAAATCTGACTTTGATGATCTCTAGTTGCAATATCTGCCTTTCTGACATAAAGACTCTCTTCAAACTGAGCCCAATAGGCATGTGACACAGGTTATTTTTGAGGCACTCTAAATTGCAATGACTTCCTTGCCTGCAAGGTCAAGCATGAGTGACAAGCATCAAGGTGAGATCCCATCTGCTCTAAAGCCAGGAGCAAAATTCCATCCATCTCAACAGAATAACGGCATTGGCCCAAAACGTTGCAGACCACTTTGGAGGCGGCTTCCCACAGAGCCCATTTTCTTCCTCTCCATATTACTCTTTTGGCTACTTCTTTGCATCTTCTGCCATCTTTGCTTCCAGCCAGTTTCCTCTGCCAGAAAACCCCTCATGACATATTTCCCCATCCTGTTTCCACTGTTTCCTCAAACAGGCTGCCTTTATGTTCTAGCTTGTTTTGGTCAAGTTAAATTTCAGCTAATAGTGTAATCTGAAATCTTTACACATGGAATTTTTTTCCAGGTGAAGAGCTGCATTGAAGCAAGGGTCATTCAGCTGAGTTCGTTAGAGCATGTCTTCGTGTCTCACATCATCGGAATAGTAATTTACTTTCCTGGGTTACTATCACACATTACAAGTCTTGGAGTGTAGAATATCTTCTGCAGACAGACTGTGTTTTAAGCAGGTGAACAGCAGGATTCTGCATCCATTCAATGAAGCTACTAATTGCCACAGTAAAAATGGAATTGCATATATAAAATGTTAAAAGAATATACTCAATAGACAAACTGGAACTGTGCATTTGCAACAGAAGACATAAGGATTTCTATTTCAAATGTATAAAAATATGTCGGTCATAGACAAAAAAAGAAATATACAGCCATATTCTTTGCAGACTCTACCTAATCTTGCCATCTCCAATAAACTGAACAGACACAAACACAGTTTTCAAAATGCTTGTTAAGAAAGCGCAAGGAGAAATGAAGAAATTGGAGTAAAGAAATAAGACTGACTTCAGTGAAGACAGCATTTCCCTATGAATGGTCACTTATACCACCTGCTTATCCACTAATGAATCTGTGGGGTTTTTTGTCCCTGTAGTGTTGTAATATCACAGTCATGAAAGAAAACACCATGATCTCTATTCTGGTATCTTGTAAAGGTAATTGGCATCATATAAAAAGCCATTGAACTCTGAATTTTGTTTATATTAGAACATATTTTTTCAGATAAAGTGGATAATATTATAATTTATCATACAATGCATTATATATTCTGCTTTATCACAGATAATAGAAAACTGGATCTTTGCAGCAATGCTGCATCTGTAATGCAGTTATTTGCAGAATCTGTATGCAGGGCATAACAAAACTTGCTCATTACTCAAATTAGGCCATCAAACTGGCAGGCCATGAAAGAACCCTCAAATGGTCCTCAGATCATTTTCCATCATCCTTTAACACTGTAAAATTTATTTGCCATCGGATCTTTGAGTAAACAGCTATGAAATAAACTCTCATTTAGTTGTCAAAAAGTTTGACAGCCCTTGATTAAAGCATAAGCATCTCGGATACAGAGCTGCTGCTCATAAGATACTTTCAGAAGTACAAGCCTTATCTGGAGTCAAAAGCAGTTTATCTGTGTGGTTTGCTTAGCTTTTGGATGCTGGTCCTCACCTTCATAACTAAAAAGTACTGAAAGAAACCCATTATGGCCTCTGTATACAAAGATGTATGCATGCATGATTATACTAACTACTGGTGTTTAATTCAGTCTTTACATCAAATATCTTTTAGGTTATTTAAATAGACTGATGGACTGAATGATATTATTATAAGCAAGTCCTGAATAGCATAAACTATAATGATATTATACAACTAAATAAACCTGCGTCTGCTAATAGTAAGCGGTAGTACTGAAAATACCACTTATACATTAATATATTAGTTTGACACAATAATTTCCTATGCAGCTAATTAATAACTAACAATATCTTAGAATATTTAGCATACTTGATCATAAAATCATAATGAATGGTTAAGTAGAAGTTCTAACAGCATTTTAATAAGACAACAGTGTTTATTTAATGTCAGTTAGTGGTGACTGTAATTCTACAAAATGTACACTGCCTACAAGCCTGTGATTCTTGGATAGTAATTCAGGACATGTTAATTTTACAACGTCAGTCCTCCATCACCCCATCAAAACCTTTGATTCAGTGCCCCCTGCAAAATGGCAGAAGTTCAAGAACATACCAAGGAGTGGAGAACTTAAAGAACACGCAGTCACTAACAAGTATTATCATGCACTCAGAATAATTGCTACTAAAAAAAGCCAGCAGCTATCAAGCAGCATTTTAATCCTAATTCAGAATAACTACAGTGTATTAAGCCCCCCCTGCAGTTTCTAACTGGAGGTACTTAAAAAAATATTTTTCTTTCCAGCTGGAATCAAGGGAACTATTGAAAAACTCTTATTGACTAGTGTTTCCTCACAGTGCTGAGGAAATCACAACAGCCTTTTAGTTACAAGTAGGCACAATTTCTCTTTCATTGTATAAAACAAAAATCTAAAAACAAGTTGGATTTTGACTGATAACACATCTTCTTATAGCTGTGTTTTAAATAGAAGCCTATTATTTGACACATGAAAAATAAAATCTTGTCTTCCTACAAACCATATACAGAAGCATGTGACTGGTATCTTAATGATTTCAGTTCATAGTGATTTGTGTTAACCTACAGTACCACGTCTTCTATGACTCTAAAGAAGACTAAACTGAAATTATAGGCACATGTACTATATATAAGTTGAAATAGACTGCTTTTTAGTCCTGAATAAAGAAATCACCAAAATCAAGTCATCCATTATCATGCAGCATGGACACGTGGTACTTTAATACATTAATAGTCAAAAATACAATAATAGTCAAAATTTGACTTCAGGAAGTGGGGTTGTTCCTTTCATAGAATGTAGTTCCGCAATAAATGCCTGTATCCGTTTGTCAGAATTGAGATGACACATCCTAAACCATTCCAAGCCAAAAAGGGCAAGTGCCAGACTTAAAGATGGCAAGAATTCTTTTAACATCTGCTGTGAACAAAGCCATCCCCAGCAGCTAAAACAGAAGGGAATATAACATAATTACTTCCAGTGTTCTCAGGGTCCTTGCCCATATTCATAACTATGAGAATTAAAGCTATGAATCACTCTTCTCATTAACTAAGCTGTTTCTTTCCACAGGTGTGATGTAAGAAGAAATAAAATTATAGAGGCATAAACTGTCTTCAGGAGGGCTGTCACTGGGTCACCTGGCTTCATCGTGCAGAGTGTCTATATGTGAAAGCTGTTTATTCACACAATAGCCGGGAGAAATGTCTCCTCTCTTGTTTGCTAGTGGAGATCACGCAGGCAAGCAGACAAAGAAGTCAGCTGGTCACTTCAGCGTTGCAGAACTGGTGATCTCACCCTCTCCCTCCACTATGACAGAGTAAAGAGCTGCCATATTTGACTGATTGCTTTTGTTTTATTACCTATTCTCCTGATAAATGAGAGAAGTTAACGCCCAGTTCTTGGCTGCTAAAATTAATTTTGAATTATTGGATACAAGCCAGCTAATGATAGCGCTTGGGATTTTCTTCTCCCTATATAAAAATGAAAACAACACTGGACAGTTACATCAGAGCTTTTTAGCAAGGCATTAATAAATCATGTGAAGTTTATTGAGACTGATGATTACTCATAAGCGACAATTTAGACCTTGAGTCCCTGAAAAGAACCAGGTGCCTAAAAATAAGTATTTCAGTGATTTGTTGTAGATAGAGAATGTTTGCTTTCTCTCTACTATTTGATGGTGTGAAATGAGTTAATCACTTATAGAAATATTATGAAAAATTATTTCTTGATTCAATTATATGTTTGTATAAAAGTATTAGTACAAATAGATTCTGTTTCATTTTGAGAATTGTTACTCATGAATGGAGTGTCTAGATTTATTCATTGCTCATTTAACAATACAGTTTAAATTTTCCTAGAAAGCAAAAGAAAATGTTGGTTAAAAAACCTGGTTTTTACTGGTATGGAAAATAGCAAGACTATTTTGATGATTCAGCTGATTATCTACAGAACTGAGAAATGGATGCTGGAAAAGATCTACATGCACAAAGTCTATATGAGGAATTTGTGGGAGAACAAAAACAAGGAGAGTGTCTGTTGAATAAACTATTTCAGAACTGTGTCACTTGATCTGCCTTGTTATTTTGTGCACTGGCAAACTGCTGATAAAACATTTTATACAGTTTGGGTCTTGTGTTTCTTCCTTGCTTTGTGGTGCTATATCCAACTCTGGATGTTCTGTCACCCTGTTTTTCTATAGCTTTAAACAAAAGCTGCTGCTTTGATCATCTGTAGCATGTGCCAAGACACAAGGCAGATGCTCCAATGGTGCAGTTCTGCACCCTCAGAAGAAAGCATCTGATTGTTGGAGAAAAAAAATTATCTCTGCACTGGAGATTAAAGAAAGGATTTATTCTTTCTTTGTTTATTCTCCTGCTGCAGGCAAAGTGCAACTGCCACTGAGAATGACCGTGTACTCATAATCAGGAAGGGAGAGGTCTGACTAATGCAAAGAATTTTTATTCTGATCTTCCACCATCAACTGGGCAAGTCGCCTAACTGTGAGATGCATTACTTCCACTCTTTAATGGAGCTGACAGTGGTAAGCCTCCATTCATGAATGAATGTAAACACAAGTTTTAGAAGCAAAAGTAAATGTGATACATTTCCAATCTACAAGGGCCAGAAGGAGGATCTGGGGAACTACAGGCCTGCCAGTCTGATCTCAGTGCTGGGGAAGGTTATGGAGCAGATGTCCTGAGTGCCATCACATGGCATGTACAGGACAACCAGGTGGTCAGGCCCAGTCAGCGTGGGCTGATGAAAGGCAGGTTCTGCTTGTCTAACCTGATCTCCTTCTATGAAAAGGTGACCTGCTTTGTGGATGAGAGAAAGGCTGTGGATGTTGTCTACCTGGACTTTAGGAAAGCTTTTGACACCATTTCCCACAGCATTCTCCTGGAGAAACTGGCTGCTCATGGCTTGGACGGGTGTACTCTTCTCTGGGTAGAAAGCTGGCTGGGTGGCTGGGCCCAAAGCATGGTGGTGAATGGAGTTAAACCCAGTTGGAGGCCGGTCACAAGCAGTGTTCCCCAGGGCTCAGTACTGAGGCCAGTTCTGTTCGATATCTTTA
>NW_010223725.1:507-1011 GCF_000690775.1 Eurypyga helias | reverse complement strand
GTCTTGGGCTTACTGACCATGAAATAGTAAAATAATAAGACTTCTCAATTCTAGGTGAAGTAAGGAGGGGTATCAGCAAGACCACTACCATGGATTTCCAAAGGGCAGATTTTGGTCTATTTAGGATACTGGTTGAGAGTCCCTTGGGAGACTGTCCTGAAGGACAAAGGGGTCCAGGAAGGTGGGTCATCCTTCAGAAAGGAAGTCTTGAAGGCACAGGAGCAGGCTGTCCCAATGTGCTGTAAGATGAATGGTTGGGAAGATGACTTGCCTGGCAGAACAAGAATTTTTGCTGAGACTCAGGGAAAAAAGGAAAGTTTACCATTCCTGGAAGAAGGGGAAGAAAACTCAAAAACTTGACTACAAAGATCTCATAAGGTCAAGTAGAGAGAAAATTTGAAAGGCTAAAGCCACACTGGAAATTAATCTGGCCAGTGTTGTTGTGCTGGGTTTCGTCGGGAAAGAGGTAACTCTCGTTACCATGGCTGCTATGATACGATGTTC
>NW_010223725.1:0-418 GCF_000690775.1 Eurypyga helias | reverse complement strand
ACGTGTCTGTATACTACTGGTTTGGGGAGTAATCACGTACCTGTATGCAGTACTAGAAGCATTTACATGTTTCACATGTGATGTCGTGGGGACTTTCACTAATTACACCTTTTCCCTTTCCTCCTCTGGGACACAGCCTGTAGAGGAGAAATCATTCAGTGTTTTGGATGTGAAGGAATTACCCAGTTGTGTGGATGTGTGGAAATTATTCCAATTTTCCCCCTCTTCTCTCTGGTCAGTGGCACAAGTGTATGAGTATTTGAGAAATTTTTCATGGTCTTCGGGTGACCTATGGCCAGGGATCAGCTTGTTTGTGAATGTTCTTGTGTTCTTGTATAAAGGTAAATAAATATTTTGGAACATTACCCCATCTGCTACCGGTGGTTGCGGCAGTGGCAAGTTTGCCGAC
The DNA here is from genome assembly GCF_000690775.1 of Eurypyga helias. Taxonomy (NCBI): domain Eukaryota; kingdom Metazoa; phylum Chordata; class Aves; order Eurypygiformes; family Eurypygidae; genus Eurypyga; species Eurypyga helias. The sequence goes on along the minus strand of NW_010223725.1, from coordinate 9 downwards.
GACACCAAG
>NW_010223724.1:6964-16573 GCF_000690775.1 Eurypyga helias | reverse complement strand
GCAGGACCTTGCACTTGGCCATCATGTGCATTGACACCAGTGATAATATACCCGGTCTATTAATGTGGCTCCACAGCTGGTGTCCCAAGAAGAATTTTGATGTTTCAATAATGGGATGGTCTAAACAGGATGGTCTGCTGGCATCAGATGGGATTCATCTTTCTCATGGGGTGAAGAGGGTCTTTGCTCATAAGATAGCGGTGCTTATTGACAGACCTTTAAACTAGACTTGTAGAAGAGGGTTATACCATGGTCGACCTTGACAATCCATATGATGACATGCCAAGGTTAGGGGGACAAGGTGCTACTGAGGGCCCTCAGTCTGTTACTCTGAGATTTTCTGGCTACACTGGAGCACACTTGAAGCCTTACACAGATGAGTCAGGTGATCCTCAGGTAATAGGATCCAACAAGAGAACACTGATGAAATGCTTCAAGGAATTTAAGGCGTGTTCCTCTAAGAAGGTGACATGGCCAACAGTCCACCTGGAGAGCCTCTACACCAGTGCATGCATCATTGGCAACAAACAGAGGAATTGGAAGCCACTGTGCTGGTAGGAAGCTACAACATAGTTGCCATTACCGAAATTTGGTGGGACAACTCCAAGGACTGGAATGCAACACCTCAACATCCACTGGAAGAGTAGTACATCAAGCAACAGGCAATCCAGAAGAGTCCTGGGATGCATTGAGGATAACTTAAGCCAGGAAACAGATATCCCTAGCAGAGGCAATGCATTGTTGAACCTCTTGGTCACCAACACAAGTGAGCTAATCAGAGACTTCAAGACTAGAGGAAGATGGGTTTACAGTAATCATGCACTGATGTTCAAAGACCTGAGATATATGGGACACATGGAGAGTAAGGTCAGGACCCTGAATTTTAGGAGAGCAGAATTCCAGTTCTTCAAGGAATCAGTCAATAGGACTCCTTGGGAAACTATCCTCAGGGATAAGGGAGCAGAGCAGAGATGACTTTAAGGATGCTTTTCATCGAGCACAAGAGCTCTCAATTCCCAGCTGTAAGAAATCACGAAAGGAAGGCAAGAAACCAGCATGACTGAGTCGAGACCTGCTGGTCAAACTAAAGGGTAAGGAGAAAATGTACAGGCAGTAGTAGCAGGGACAGGTATCCTGGGAAGAGTATAGGGACGCTGCGCAACAGTTAAGGGATGGGGTCAGGAAGGCCAAGGTCCAGCTGAAGCTGAACTTGGCAAGGGGTCCAAAGAATAGCAAGAAGGGTTTCTATAGGTATGTCAGCTAGAAAAGATAGTGTAACTTCTCGGTGAACACCACTGGTAAACTGGTAACAACGGGTGAGAAGAAAACTGAGGTGCTCAACAACTTTTGCCTCAGTCTTCATCGGCAACATCTCTTCCCACATCCCCCCACTGTATGGACCTCATGGCAGGGACTGGAGGAGCAAAGTCCCTTCCACTGTATGAGATTATCCATTTGAAATCACCTGAGGATCCTAAACATACCTAAGTCTATGGGGCCCAATGAAATACTTCCCATAGTCCTGAGGGAATTGGCTGATGTAGTTACTAAGCCACTCTTCATGACACTTGAAAAGTCATGGCAGTCAGATGAAGCTCCCAGTGACTGGAAAAATGGAAACAATGCACCCTTTTTTAAAAAAAAGGTGGAAAGGAAGGCCCTGGGAACTACTGGCCTGTCAGCCTCACCTCGGTGCTTGGGAAAATTACAAAGCAGATCCTCATAGAAGTCACATATTAAGGCATATGGAGGACAGGGTGGTGATTCAAGACAGCCAGCATGGCTTTACTGAGCGAAAGTCTTGCCTGACCAAACTAGTGGCCTTCTGTGATGGACATTCGAGGACAAGGGAAGAGCTACAGATATCACCTGCCTGGACTTCCATAAGGCCTTTCTCATGGTCACCCCCAACATCCTTTCTCTGAACTGGAGAGATAAGAATTTGATGGGTGTACTGTTCAGTGGATAAGAAATTGGCTGGATGATCACATACAGAGAGTAGTGGTCAACAGTTTAATTTCCAGATGGTGAGCAGTGATAAGTCATGTTCTTCAGGGTTCCATACCAGTAGTGTTTAATATCTTCATCAATAACATAGGTAGCAGGATCAAGTGCACCCTCAGCTGGTTTGCAGAGGGCACCAAGCTGCTGGTGTTGTTGACATGCCTGAGGGACAAGATTCCATCCAGAGTAACCTGGGCAATCTGGAGAAGTAGACCCATGTGAACCTCATGAGGTCCTGTACATGAATCACAACAATTCCCAGTATTAATACAGTCTGGGGGAAGAAGGGATTGAGAGAAGCACTGCTGAGAAGGATTTGAGGGTACTGGTGCCTGAAAAACTGGACATAAGCCAGGCATGTGCACTTGCAGCCCAGGAAGCCAACCATATCCTGGGCTGTATAAAAAGAAGCTTGGTCAGCAGGTCAAGGGAGGTGATTCTGCTCCTCTATTCCACTCTGGTGAGACCCCATCTGGAGTACTGCATTCAGCTCTGGAGTCCTCAGTAGAAGCAAGAGGTGAACCTGTTGGAGCAAGTCCAGAGAAGGGCCACTGAAATGACTAGAGGGCTGGAACGGCTCTCCTGTGAGGAAAGGCTGAGAGGTAAGGGGTTGTTAAGCCTGGAGAAGTCAAGGCTCTCAGGAGACCTTATTGCAACGTTTCATTACTTAAAGGAAGCTTATAAGAAAGATAGAGACAGACGTTTTAGCATGGTCTGTAGCCACAGAACAAGGGATAATGGTTTTAAACTGAAAGAAGGTAGATTCGGACTAAATAGAAGAAAGAGAACTTTTATGATGGGTGTGGTGAACTGACACAGGTTTCCCAGAGAGTTTGTAGATGCCCCATCCCTGGAAACATTCAAGGTCAGGTTAGATGGGGCTCTGAGCAACCTCATCTAGTTAAAGATATCCCAACTTATTGTACAGGGGTTGAACTAGTTGACCTTTAAATGTCTCTTCCAACTCAAACCATTCTTCAAAAACCATTAGGACATAAATGAACTCTGATATCAAATGACAGGGGCATCACATAATAGTCTTTTACTGAAGATTGTGTAACTGTATTCGTTTTTCAACTAAAACATACCTGTGGCAAATGAATAATTTAATTCATAAGTGCTACTCTCAAACTTTGCACTCAGTGTGAAGGTATAATTAGCTTTCATCCAATAGTACACCAAATGCAGTCTTTCCAACTGCTTTTAAATTATGTCCTCCTGAACAGAAGCAGAGAAAAAAGGTTGAATAGGGAAAATAGTTGGTCATCTCCTCTCCCTCTCCCCCTCCCCATGACATTTTCAATGCATTGTTAATCTTAGATCCAGGGACCCCATGGAACAGCAGATTACAACCAAGATGGTGGCATTTTTGGAGCTTTCATCCTCCATTTGGCTGTGATCCACTGGCCTTAGGAAAGGAGATAAGATTTTACATTTCTTATCAGCCACCAGATGGCTTTTAAAACCAGAGGCTGTCTGCTAGGATTTAAGTTAATGAACAAAAGTGCTTTTATGAACTACTGGCATGTGCAGTCAGAGATGTGACTCTGGTTATTCAAGACAGTGCAAGAGAATAGACCGCACTGTATTTAACAAGTTAATCTAGCAATTGTATAATAGCATTTCTGACTCATTTTCCATGAGCACTGTAACTCTAAACAGAAATGAATTTGCCACAGTATGTTAAAGCTTTTGGAATTGTGCAGAGTTCAGTATTAAATAGAATTGTAGTGCTGTTCAGTGGATGTTGATACAGAATTTTATGACTGGAAAAATATTTTTTAAAGAGAAATAAAGCCAATAATGTATTATATCTCCCTGTCACGTAAAAAATATTTTATTTCCTATCATCACTAAAATGATATATGTTGCCTGTTTTGGGAAGACAGTGTTGCAAATATAGCAGTAAAGTTATGCTTCTAAAAATATCTCCTTTTGTAGAAATAATAATTGCTAGTATTATACTAGCAATTCAGACAGAACCAGATCCTAACAACAGACTAACTGAAAGAACAGCAGAAACATTTTCTGGAGCTGGTCCCTTCATATAGGATTTGTGAAATTTGTTAAAACCATATGTTAGTCATATTGAAGGAGGCATGGTTTAACTTTATGAATTCTGGAGTCCTCCCAGCACACTTGAAAGGTTTGATGTCTCTCAGATTTGCTGAATTGTTCATGTGATTGCAGAGTGGGTGCAGGTTAAAAGAAAAGTAAAAGAACTGATAGCAGAAGTTAAAGTTGTTCCCCATCAATCTCACTGTCAATTTCAATCATAAATCCTGTTGTTAACTGTTTCATTACCGTAACTAACAAAATTGGCTTGATGGGGAAGTTGCCAACTGTACTCTGACAGACAAGCAGAATTTTTCTGTAGACACTGAAGAAAATTTGACCAATATTTTATGTGCAAGCTAATAAAATACAACTGTGAAACTATTCATCCAAATGTTATTTATCTTTAAACTGCCTTTTAAATATTTTACTAAAGATCATTTTAAAAAGAAGTTGCAGTTAAGCCATTTACTGAATTACTGACCCCAAAGAAGTCAGTAGTTAGCTCCGAAAATCTGTAAGTCTTTCCTTTTCTTATGCAAAGATAGGAGATATTTTTCTTTAATATAGCTGGTGAAGTTCTTTTTTAAAAAGTTTTGGTTTAGTTCACAACACTGGAATCCTAAGATTCTAGAAACAAAATAAAATGAGAAATTTGTCTGGACACATAAAACATGCTGCGTATTTTCAGCTTTTTGTTAGACCAACAAACAGCCAGAATGGCTCTCATCAAAGTGAGCTTCTGGCCTTGACTCCCTGTTTTAATCATGCTGAATAAAAAACAATTATATGAATAAGGTAAGTAAACCAGCACTTTTTGTTGTTGCTTATTTTATTATGAGATGCTTTTCATAGTAAAATTATGCACATTATATTTTAAACATTTCATTTATATTTCTTAAACACCCCTGTACTGAACGGTTAGTGACTAGAATTATTGCACAGTAAATTTATGCATAGATACTGTGATAATGTTTGGCCTTCAGATTAGTTCTGAGCAACACCCCAGGAATTATTGCTCCATAATTTGCATCTGGTTGCTGAATTACCTTCCAGGTTGTGGTAATAATTTTTTTGTATCAGTCAATATTATCTCCACAGCATAAAATGCATCACAATCATCCCTATTACAGGCTGAGTAAGATGGAAAAATAATGTCATTTTCACCATTAAATTTATAGCAAAATTCAAATGTGCTGTTTGAGCAAGCCTCACTTATCCAATGTATTTTATGCTTATCTTATTATATTTATTTATTTATCACATTCTTCTTGGGGAGAAAAAGAACTAAAAATAGATATGTATAACTTGGCTGTACTAGTGATACCAAAGCAACTCAGATTTTCGGAGTTTGATTTTTCATTACTTGAGATCAAAAAGTTTTATCACTGTGTTAAAGACAGCTCCCTACTCTCAATTACTGGAACCTGATCAGCTCTGTCTGCAAATTTTTTCAAAGACAGAAAGTAAATCCAGTGATAGTCGGTTTCTACAGCTTACAGAAGAGGTCGTAGCTTCACATTCACTTCAGATCTATTTCTCCACTTTATTTACTGTTCCTAATATACATGCAGAGCATCTGTATTCAAATAAAGAGTAGCAGGACATAATTTCTGAGGCATTCTGAGGCATTTCTGACATTTGAAGAGCGACTGAGGGAACTGGGCTTGTTTAGCCTTGAGAAGAGGAGGCTGAGAGGAGACCTGATCACTGCCTACAACTACCTGAAAGGAGGTTGTGGAGAAGTGGGTGTTGGTCTCTTCTCCCTAATGACAGATGATCGGACGAGGGGGAATGGTCTCAAGCTGCGCCAGGGGAGGTTTAGATTGGACGTAAGGAAGAAGTTCTTTACCGAAAGGGTTATCACTCACTGGAACAGGCTGCCCAGGGAGGTGGTGGAGTCACAATCCCTGGATGTGTTTAAGAGACGGGTGGATGAGGTGCTGAGAGATATGGTTTAGTGGTGGACAGATACGATTGGACTGGATGATCTCTAAGGTCTTTTCCAACCTAGTGATTCTATGATTCTATGATTCGCCCTGTCTTGAGCTAAAGTACTGAACCACAGATACTAACTACTTCATGATCCCATCGGGATGAAGAGAATGGGAAAAATTTTTCACTAAATATATTTTCCTCTGTAGATCCCTACCTTATTGACAGCTGACTGTATCCAAGGATGTGCAGGAAGATATCTAACAGATAAGTGCATAGTGCAAGAGCTAGGCACCATCCCATTGCACAATATACAGAATGGGAGCCATTAACAAAAATTCCTTTGCATGTGGGCTGATCAGCTCTGTATGAAATAGTCAGCTTCTGACATCCTTAAACCACGTCCTGTTATCAGGTATACCTAATAGACAGCAAGTACATCTGCACCTCAAAATCCTGGCTATCTTATTGTAGCTATGGCTACAGTAAAGATAAAAATTCTTGTAATGAAACAATTACTATAATTTTGGCAATTTCTTACTTAACAGGGTTTTTCTCTTTTTGTTTACTTTAGATGAGGATGGAAAAATTATTTTAGCTCAAAAATGCTTCAGACAGTTGTATGACCTTGAAGACATGGAGTGTTAAGTGTTGCTGTTTGGCAGCATTTAGTTTTACACATGATGGATGTGAAGGATATGAAGTATTTCATGTCCCTCCTACTGCTGTTCCCCTGTTGGAAGAACTGTGCCCTGTGCTCACTGAGGCACTATGGAAACTACAGGGAAGATCTATTCAGGCTGTGTTAAACATACAGACAGTCACACATACACAGGTGTAGTATCTACAGTGTACAGTCATGTAAAGATTTTATTTATACCCACACGTGTGGGAACAGAGCTGACAGCCCTTAACAAAACAATATAATGCAAAAAATACTGAAGTATATTTTTGTCACCTCAGAAATCAAAAAAACCCCTTCTATAATCTTAAAAGAAAATATGAGTACCTTTTATGTTTTCTCCTATACACATTCAAGTTGGAACACATCTTCCACTTCTCTTAAATCTGTTTCAAGTCCTGCAGGTGTGACTCACGGAGGATACACATCTGTGATTCGTACCAGAAAATGGAAGGGAATCCAACAGAGCTGGCAGATGATATCAGATGCTAGCAGGTAACAAACTTTGCACTGCTATGTAAAGCTTCACAAATTAAGAATATGCAGCTCAGAGACCAGTACATTTTTCCAGCTGCATATTCTTACCTTCTGCACTGTACAGTAGACGTAGTGGACACAGGCTAGCTACACACACAGTTTCCATATGAAGACTTACATGCAAACCACAGTGTGGTTTGATTTTCTGTTCAATGCAGTCTCTGTGATAAAAGATTTTGTTGGGTATCTAACCAAAAGAATCCCAGAACTCAATGTTATCAAATACATTTTTAAAATTAAGTAACAAAATAAAATCGTAAGCACAGACCCGATGTTACCTTCTCTAAAAGTAATCCAAAATCATGGTGCAAGAACCAAATCTCAACCCTGATAACATCCAGGAATATTTTTCTATGTACATACATGCAAATTCAATTCTGATTCACTTAAGTATCATGCAGACTACAAGTGACCAGGTTCTGACATCTTTACCTGAACAGTTAATTTCACTGGGAGCTGTTCTGGAAGAACTACAAACCACCCTTGCTTATGAATACGCCGTGTGAATGCTAGCATTTCAATACACCTGTGGTTTGTTGGCATGAATGTCGACTGCAGTTTTCCAAAAGCATTCATTGATTTTCATGGACAAATCCCATCAAAAGTTTCGTGCTTTTGAGTCAATAAAATATTGTCACTAAACACATAGCTGTAGGTACCTATGGTTGAGGTCTTTGGCTCCAATACTTGCACAATCTCAAATATAAAACCTTTTTTCCCCTGAGATGCCTTAATTTGATTTGCTTATAAACATAATCTCTCTCTTATATTTGAGATAGAACTATCCAGCAATTCCTGACAAATAAGAATTGTTTTTTATTAAAACAACAAATTAATGAATATCCAGCTTATTTTAACTCCCATGGAGTGTAAATTGTTAATGTAAATAAACCAGATTTTATCAGTATTGAAGACTAACACATTTTTTTTCTTCCTAGAAGGATAACTTACCACAGAAAACACAAGAAAGGTGGTAGAGCTATAGCCATCAGGGTGTTAATAGCTGTAGCACTGTCTAGGAAATAGTATCAATTTCAGAAAAGATAATGAAATGGATTATAAATCGTTTGAAGCACTGAAGTTCATTGAATTCCTTAAAGCAAAGTAAAGTTTGCGTTAAAGATGCTACATAGCTTTTTCAATAATATTTTAGGTCTTCAACATTCAAGGGGATTAAAGAATAAAAACCTTACTCTCTTGCTTATAAACAAAGTGCCAAATCTGTCTCTTTGTGGTAGAAAGGGCAAGAAAAACACATGGTTTGTTTGTTTGCATGTGTTTGTACAAGTTTTGCTTACGCTATCCAATTTTTATGTAGAACTCTTAGGGCTGCATGCCTAACAGATCCCAGGGAAGAAAAAACAGACAACTCATTAAGAAATATAAGAGTCATTCTGATACTGTGTACTTGAGTTTTTTTAGTGGCTAGCTAAAATACAAAATGACACAGGAAGCTTTTCCCATCCCTTCTACCACAACTTAGTTTCCACATGCCTCTGCTCTTTGCAAATTATTCTCATATCCACATGCTTAGGCATCCACAGAGTCATTTTAAAGCGCAGAGTTCAACCAGCAGCAAATGACTGCTGCTAGTGGTGGAGTAGCTGGTCTGCTCTACAACTGATTGCCAGTTGGATGGCTGAAGTATGCGGCTTATCTGTGGTAACATTCACAGTGGCCTTGGCTGTGTTCCAGGCCATCTCTTATTTCTTCAGACTGCCTCCTCTTATAAAGACTGCAGATGATCTGCAAGCAATCCCTCTAATCAGGATGTAAATTGGTGCAATAGTGGTTTGGAGCTATTTTCAGAGTTAAGCAGGTGCTCATGCACTTTTTCTGGGCCAAGTCCAGTGCGCTCAGTAACTTCAAGTTTTACTAGAGAATACTGCAATTCTTCATGGAAATAAAGACACTGAGAAATTTAAAGCACAAACCATATCATTTGGACATTTGCAATGAATTCCACAGTCCTATCATTTTTTCTACCAAGAGAAGAAAGTCTGTTGTCATGAGAGCCATTATACATTATATTTAGATTGGTTTTTAATGTGTGGAACCAATCTGGACAATCTTTAGGAGGTAAGAGTCTGTGGACTGTTGATGCTCCCATAGCACTTATTCTCCAGCATTTATTGAAAACTGCATTCTGCTTTGACTCTCAAAAAATTACAAGGCCAAAAAAGTCTCCGTTTCTACCATGTCACAGACAAGAGTTGTACTGGACCTTGAAAGTGACGTTTGAATCTGATTTGAAATCCTTTCTTATTTCTCAGATATCATCTTGTATAGTTTTAGCAACAGGCACATATTACAAGAAATTCTGTCAAATTATAAGGGTATCACAATTATAGACAGTCTGTTTGCCTTACCATTAATGAGAGTTGTACGTGTTCGTC
>NW_010223724.1:0-6948 GCF_000690775.1 Eurypyga helias | reverse complement strand
CTGTGAGCATCTCAAGAAAGCACGTCCTCTGATAGAAAATTGTATATGAATAATTTCTGTCACAACTTGGAAGTCAGTTGAAAACGTCCAAAACTGAAATATTTTCCCAGTATATTGTGCTCTTTAGTAAGCAGCTCCAGCTAAAGGCACTATAGCAGATTTTTAAGATATGTTTACATGGTCATATTAACCCACAGAGATTTGGACTGTTAAGTTTTTCCTATCTGTTTAGTTTTTGTTGGGGTAAAGAAAAAAGCACCGGAATAGATTCTGCATATTTTCTGTGGATGCAGAAGTAAAAGTGTCTTTGGACCCAGTCACCCACATCACCAGCACTGAATGAACAACAATGCACTATTCAGCTCTCATATTGCACCCTCCTTTGACATTAATTGCATTCTCAATAGGGACACATGTGTCATCGAAGTATTTCTTTAAACCACATGCAGTATTTGTTGAAAGTGTGGTTATGGTTAGAATAAGAACTATTTAAAATGGCATCTTGCAGTGCAACAGAACTTTGCATAGGTAGCATTCTGACCTATTATTTTCTTATCACTACAGACTGATACTACCTTTTCCTTTTTTGTGCTTTGCAAGGCCAGTGTAGTTATGAGAGTCAACTACAGAGAGCTAAGACAGGACTGAAAAAATGTTTTTACCTTAGCTCCATCTGTACACTGTTTCGTATCTGGGCTATAGGAGTACACCAGGAAAGACAAAGGTTGACTTTTAGAGTCCTGGCTGAGTTTCCAGGGCAGCAACACTGGTGGAAAATGCAGGATTTAGGATGTCTTGTTATTTACTTTGTAATCTATTACCTTTGGTTGGTTGTTTGGTTTTTTTTGGGGGGGGGGTTGGTTTGTTTGTTTGTTTGGTTGGTTTGTTTGTTTTTGGATTGGGCATATTTGATCTTAGACTTGTAGGAAATTTTATTTCATTAGAAATGCACCAATTAATTCTTGCATAGTATATATAATGCATTTATATGTATAGTCCATACCTATTTACAGCACTCCTGATATTTTGTCTTACAGCTGAAGACAGAGAACATTGAATGCAAGTCTCAGCAAGTCAGAACTGATATAGGGTGGGCACTTCGCTCTTCTACTGACTCACCTTTGGTGAAAATCTTAGTTGCCTCGAATTAAGCCCAAAAGAATGACTAAAATAATTAGACAGCCTTGCAACTTTTGACTCTATATGTATTACTGCTTTCGTATGAGTAAAAGGGATCATGACACTTTTGTTTATGAATAAGTAACCTGCTTATAACATGCAACCTTAAACTTCATCCCACTTCAGAAATATTAGGATTTTAAACTTCATGTAAGGTGGCAAATGTTGCAAGAAGATAGGAAGAACTCCAGAATAATAAATTTTAAGTGCAACTGCTGTATACACTGATTTTCTGAATGAAACTGGACTGATTTTTAACATAACCTCTACAAAATGCCACTTTAAATTATGAAAACATACACTCTTATTAATCTGGTCTTAAATAGGGAGTGATTTTAATTCATACGGCAAGTTTTCTTTCAAGTTTCTATGACAAGCCTACCTTCGGGAATATCAAAAACTCCACAATGGGCAAAACAAAAAACGGGGCAAATATTTCATGTGTGGTGACACTGACTTTATTATGATAGAATGAGAGCTTTCCCCACGGTCCCATAGTAACTTTTGCACTTAGCAGCAGCTAGAGCCAAGTGAATTTTGCAAAGTATTTTCTGAATACATCATTAGTCCACATGATCCAGTGAATCTTCTGTTACAAACATGCCCCCTTCTCAATTTTTTCCCAAGAAACTCAGAGAAACTGGTTTTTACCAAGATGAAAGGACACAAAATAAAATGTCAGTACTACTGGTACATCTCTCAACAATAGAGGTTTTAAACTGACTCATAACTTAATCATGAATCACATGCTCATCTGCACCTCCAAAGAAAAAGAAGGTCAAACGATAAAGTTGGTTGAAAGTTTTCACTGCAGGGTAGTTTTACCTCAGCAAAGATGTGAGGCTTGTAAATTCTCACCTGTACGCTGCTGAAAGACTTTTGCCTTTTAGTTCAACTAACTCAAAACTCCTTTTTTGGGAGAGGGCAAGTCCAGAAAGTAGGCAAAATTATCTTGGCTTTTTCTGCTTTTCTTTTGTCTTTCTTTTCCATAAAAGGAACAGAAGCATTTGCACTATGTGTTTTTAGAAACACTCACTTTTGCAATATTTAATATTTCTATGCTGACAGCCAGTCAGAGGTCCAACATAGAACTACAATTCGATAGGCAGTGTGTTAAATACTACTTGATGAAATCAGTGTACAGTAATTCTGGATTAAGTTAGATCTTTTGTTAATATCTATTTAAACCTTATAAAAGACTACAGGAGAGGTTTTCTAAGGGTTCACAGTCTAAACTAATTTTGCTGCATGTGACTTTCTTTGATTTCAGTTGAAAGTTCCCAAACAAAAGATTAGTTACGAAGAGTTAATGGTGCATTAAAAGCTTCATGGGTTTTCAGTCTGAAATTGCTTCAGTCTCATCAGAGTGACATTCTTATCACATTCTTATCTTTACTTTACTTCTGACATGCTAGCCTATGCATACACCCAGCACACAGGGAGCCAAATATGTCCCTGGTCTAAGTCTGCTGGTATACCACTTTGACATCACACTAGAAAAAAAATTGGCCTCTGAGTCTTTAGTTAGATTTGTGTCTTAAATGTCCCCTACTATTACAGTGGAGGAAAAGAAGTTGTTTACAGAACCAGCCCAGAAAATAAAATCCTTCAGAATATTTTGTGGATCCTTGAAGAAAACAAGTATTTCTATTCTTTTTACAAGTTTCCTCTAAGACAACAACAATAACATATTTCATACCTTTTTTTATTTTTCTTTCCTAACTTTTTAAAAGAGCCTGCATCTCAAAAAAAGGTGGAAAAAAATGTCTTTTTAAAACTGCCTGTGTAGGTCTTTTACAAAAACTATAAATGCATTCTGAACTAAACCTAGATAGGTTTGCACAGCTCTAGTTCTCTCATGGCTGTGATACTCAGATTTCAAACTCTGTTGCAGTCAAATATACTTTCCGCAGACTGCATGTGCCTCACTATAAAACAGAGTCATCAGCTCCCAGCACAGAGCTGTCTCAACAGAAAATTTTCTGTATATGTGATGAAGTTTGTGCCATGTTACGCTGCCATTTAGAGACGCTCATGTCGGGAATCATTCTGTCAAAATACCAAAGTCGTAATAAGCTCTCAATTTGTGAATTTTTAAATGGCATAATTATTTCATAGAAGAAATAAAGAAAAAGGTAAAGAGACACCCATGAACCTCCTTAATACCATATAGCAGGAATATATATCCTGCCATAGGAGCCTCACTGGGGAAATTTAAAGAAGGAGTTCTAGAAATGTAACGTGATTTGGCAAGAGCTGAATTTGAATGTGGTTGTGAGGTCCCTATAAGGAACATATGCTTTTACTAAGCTTCAGTATTCCTTCCTTTTGTAGCCCAAGCTTATAAGCTATTACTTTATATTTTCTAAAATTATATAGTTTTATGCCAAACCAAAGTTGTTAGTTCTTGATAAAACTATCACATTATGAAATTGCAGCTCATCCAGAGGAAGAGGAAAAAAGTGGATATTTAATTCTGACCTCTTTAAAAACAAACGAAAAAAGAAAGAAAGTGGAAAGAAGGAGGGGGAGAGAATGAAGAAGGAAAGGGAGGGAGATGTCTGCTTATGATTATGAGATGAACTTTGAACTTTTTCTATTCTTGCAGCCAGGGATTTCTGATTTTTTAAAATACTTTACTAGAGTGAAAATTTGATGTATACACTGAACATACAAAGCTTTTACTTATGTAGTTATGGAAAATTATACATTAAAATGGAAAAAAAAAAAAAAGTCCTTCCAGACACAACTGGAGATTGAAACGTGCCTAAAAGCAAAGCTGCCAATCTGGAATTCGAAAACAAAGAACATTCTTTAATTTCTTTTTCTTCCTACTTTATGAGTGGAATGACAGTGCTGCCTAGGAAGGTTCAGACATGCCCTCAAATTGTTCTGCATAGTTTTACTTCCTGTTCTCTTTATCATGTGAAAGCTGACAAGATTTCCTTTTCAAAACAGTTTAATTTAACAATCTTAATAATATCACCTTTTTTTTTTTTTTGTATTATTATTAAATACTGCCCCAGAAGCATGCCAGGACAAGAAAGACACCTCTAGAACATGAACTCCCAGTGTTACTGCCAGACCAAGAGAACAAGAACACCGCTTCCTTTCTCTGGGGATTGCTTGCAAAGGGAAGATGTGCAAACCTAAAGGAAAAAGACTAGAGGCTTAGCAGACTGATTATCTCATTTTCAAAAGATGTTTCAGAAACCAGTGTCGCTGGGCTTATGGTGCTGTGCAGAGCCAGAGCCCTGGTGCAAGGGCAGGGCCCTGGACTGACAAACGTGTGCTCTGCCCTCCTTGCACCATGAGACAGGACCCCCACAGGCAAGCAGCGTTTTGCCATGAAGCCTGTCCTTGCTTTGGAGGAAGGATCAGTCTCCATTCCTCCCTCCATCCAAGGTGTGATGCGCCTCAGGTTAACCTTCAGACCTCCTCCACAGGCTGCTTTAACCTCTTACTCAGGAACACATCTGCAGGCAAGCTACCTTTTCCGTAAGAGAAAAAAGAAGCTAGGGCTGAGAAGGGAAGAGGAGGGAGTCTTTTCCAAGGAAGTTGTTATGAAAATGGACACACCTTAATGTCAAATGATAGAGATAACAGTAACAACAAAAAGGAACCACAGAAGCAGAAGAGAAGAAAAACATCCAGAAAAATCCCTGCTGGTTGCATTCACTGACCAGTCTTCTACTGAAGGTTTTTTTAGACTGCGACAGAACATAAAGATACCTGACAAAAACTTGTTACACTCAGTATGTACAAGACCAGTGAGAGAAGGTACGTTCTTGAAAATGACGGGAAAGGGTGTCCCCTGCAGAGTGAAAGTATTGATTCATAACTATACAGTGGCATGAGACAGCTGGCTTTATCAATTTTTATGAAATTTAGACCAGTCTGCAAATATTTATGGACATGACTGAACATACTGGTAACAGAAATGTTTTTGTTTCACAGTTTGTGCTTTAGTTTTCCAGTTTTGGCAAGAAGATGTCTGAAAAACAGATCTTCTTAAGCAGAGCAATTCCAAAAGGTTGTTCCTGCATAACGTTCTCACTACAATTCCCCGTGCACAGCCAGCCCTGACCTTGGTTAGTATTTGGACACATCACTGTGAAACCACATCACATATGAACCTCATGAAGTTCAACAAGGCCAAGTGCAAGGTCCTGCACCTGGGTCAGGAAAATCACCAGTATCACCAGATAATGGGAGATGAATGCATTGGGAGCAGCCCTATGGTGAAGGATTTGGGGATTTTAGTAGATTAAAAATTAGGTGTAACCTAGCAAGGTATGTTTACAGCCCAGAAAATCATTCATAAAAAGCATCATGGCCAGCAGGTTGAGGGAGGTGATTCTCCTGTATTCTGTTTTCGTGAGACCCCACTTGGAGTACTGCATCCAGATCTGGGGTCGCAGTACAAGCAAGACATGGGATTTTTGGAGCAGGTCCAGAGGAGGGAATACACATTATCACAGAGCTGGAGGACCTTTCCTATGAGGACAGGCTGAGAGCATTGGGATTGTTCAGCCTGGAGAAGAGAAAGCTTCAAGGGATGTTGTAGCATTTCAATATAGAAAAGGGCCTTATGAGAATGACAGATTTTTTACAAGGGTTTATAATGGCAGGACAAGAAGCAAGGGTATTAAACTGGAAGAGGGTAAATTCAGATTAGCTATCAGGAAGAAATTCTTCCTGGAGAGGGTGGTGAAGCACTGGAACAGGTTGCCCAGAGAAGCTGTGGATACCCCATCCCTGGAAGTGTTCAAGGCCAGGCTGGATGAGGCTTTGAGCAACCTGGTCTAGTGGAAGGTGTCCCTGCCCATGGCAGGGGGGTTGGAACTAGATGGTCTTTAAGGTCCCTTCCAAGCCAAAACATTTTATGATTCAATGATTCCAAATACCAGGAAATCAGAAGTGTTAATTGAAAATGTTAATATCAAAGTCTTTAAAAGCTGACATCTTATACATCTTCAGAACAAGATACCCAACTGCAATAGAAACTGTTCATAATAGTCATGACAAGCAGTTCAGTTTCTCTTTTGACTCAAAGACCATGACCAAATGAACAAATGAGGTATATGAATCTACATTTTTATGACTTGGAATGCAAGAATATAAAGCTGCCTATCAGAACCATCCCAAACATGAACATCCATCATATTGAAGAATTCGTGGGGGCCTGGTGAAGTTATCACTGATTTGAAAAGGGGAAACATAACCTGCATCTTTAAAAAGAGAAAAAAAGGAGGATCCAAGGACCCACATGCCAGTCAGTCTCATCTCTGTGCCTGGCAAGATCATGGAGCAGATCCTCCTAGAAGCCATGCTGAGGCACATGGAGAATGAGGAGGTGATTGGTGACAACCAACATGGCACCAAAGGCAGATCGTGCCTTACGAACATGGTGGCCTTCTACAATGGGGTCATGACCCTGGTGGATAAAGGATAGGCAACCAATGTTATCTACCTGGACTTGTGCAAAACATTCAATACTGTCCCACATGACATCCTTGTCTCAAAACTGAAGAGACATGGATTTAACAGATGGACCACTCAGTGTATAAAGAACTGGCTGGATGGTTGCACTCAAGACAGTGGTGGTCAACGGCTCGATGTACGGGTGGAGATCAGTAATGAGAGATGTTACTCAAGGGGTCGGTGTTGGGACCTGTGCTGTTTAACATCTTTGTCAGTGACATAGAAGGTGTCATCAAGTGCACCCTCAGCAAGTTTTCCATTGACACCAGGCTGTGTGGTGTGGTC
>NW_010223723.1:1464-1703 GCF_000690775.1 Eurypyga helias | reverse complement strand
GGGGGGGCGGGGCATGGGCAGAACCAACCACCTGCCTTTAAGGCAGTCAGAGGGGAAGGACTGAAATGCTCGAGCCCCTTGGATGCTTTTTGGGGCAGAGGCAATGAATATTACTGCCTGGGCTGCGCGTGGGAAAAGGGAAATCTAATCCCTGTACCCCCGGTATGTAGTTGCCGTCTGGATTGTACGAGCGGTCAGAGGCTGCTCGGCTGGGGGGGGGGGGGGGGGGGGGGGGGGGG
>NW_010223723.1:978-1443 GCF_000690775.1 Eurypyga helias | reverse complement strand
CTGCAGCTCGGTAGCCGCGCATGCGCGTTGATGCGCTTTGAGAGCTCGCTGCTGCTACTTGTGGCTCAAAACTCAAAATTCACTACAACTCTTTGGGCTCGGCCACCCGGCCTGTTCTTTAACACTGCAGCTCGGTAGCCGCGCATGCGCGTTGATGCGCTTTGAGAGCTCGCTGCTGCTACTTGTGGCTCAAAACTCAAAATTCACTACAACTCTTTGGGCTCGGCCACCCGGCCTGTTCTTTAACACAGTGGAGTGTATACCCATCCAAGCCATGAGTCACCAGCTTCTCCAGGAGAATGCTGTGGGAAACAGTGTCAAAGGCTTTACTGAAGTCCAGGTAGGCAACATCCACAGCCTCCCCCTCATCCACTTGGTGGGTCACCCGGTCATAGAAGGAGATCAGGTTGGTCAAGCAGGACCTGCCCTTCATGAACCCATGCTGGCTGGTCCCAATCCCCTTGT
>NW_010223723.1:0-943 GCF_000690775.1 Eurypyga helias | reverse complement strand
TGATCTGCTCCATAACCTTCCCTGGCACTGAGGTCAGACTGACAGGCCTGTAGTTCCTCGGATCCTCCTTCTGGCCCTTCTTGTTGATAGGCATCACATTTGCTAACCTTCATTCCACTGGGACCTCCCCACATTGTGGGAATCCTTCCCACAGGCTGCAGGTTTTCAGCGTGGGTCCCTTCCATGGGGTGCAGTCTTTCTGGAACAAACTGCTCCAGTGTGGGCTCACCAGAGTCACGGGCTCTTCAGGTGCAGCTGCCTGCTCTGGTGTGGAGTCCTCCCCGGGCTGCAAGCAGCTCTGTGACCCTCCATGGCTGCAGGGGGATGGCCTGACCTGTCACCACAGCCTGCAGGGGAACCTCTGCTCTGGGGACCTCATCCCCTCCTCTCTGCACTGACCTCAGGGTCTGCTTTATTGTCTCTCATGCATCTTTCTCCTCTGCTTCTGCTGCTGGTTTGCTTTTTGTTTTCCCCTCTTAAATAGATTAATGACAGAGGTGCCCATTGGCTTGGCCGTGGCCAGAGGTGAGTCCTACTTGAATCTGGGGGAGCTTCCAGTAGCTTCTAACAGGAGCCATCCCTGTGGCCCCTCTTCTGCACAACACAAACCCAACATATGGACTCTTGGCAACTGGATTGATGAACACTGGTCCAACAATGACTCTTGAGGTGCTGCAGGTAAACTGGGAGCATGCTGGCACTGAGCCCTGTGGCAGACTGACTCTCCATTGTTGCTTTTGTGCATTAATTAAATGATTGCTTTATTCTTTCCATTCAGCTGTGATTCCTGCAGTCCTTTTGCACTCAGTAAGAAGCATGTGAGGACAGCGTCTTGGGGAGGAGGTTAAACATTATATGAGGGGTTGGTCACAAAGTGTTAGGGATCACCTCAGAGGAGGCCATGTGCTGTTCATTGCCATTGTATGGAAAATCACACTGCCAG
>NW_010223722.1:0-33829 GCF_000690775.1 Eurypyga helias | reverse complement strand
CAAGACTCAGATTTAACTACGTTTTTTCACAGGTGCTCTGTAAAATTCTAGACTCAAGCAGAGACAACCTATGTAATGACTATGTATAAAGCTGGAAAGGAAGTACACTGGTGCCATGAAGAGAAGCAGCTGAGAGCTCCCAAATTTGATCTGTCTCATGCGTCGATGTATTTCTCTCTCTATACATTGCCTAACTGGGAGGAATCAATAACACTGCAAAATCAGTATTTCTAGGGTGTGAATGTGTTATGTCTGGCAAGAGATGTAAAATTCAGTTCTTCTGCCTCTTAAAACATGCAGGAGAATCTCTCTTAAATGGTGATATAAGTGCATTTGTAACACACAGGTTGGCTAGTTCTGATTCTCTCCAGCTGAGGCTAACGGGTTGCCTGTAGCCTCTCAGCTTTCCTACACATCTCTTAGCTGGCAGGGAAATCTGGGAGCAGTGTGCTGAAGCAGCCTGCTCAAGGTCAGTGGATCAGTGGTGTCACAGATGTAAGAACCAGGGAGTGAAACTACTTGCTAGTCCTTTACTTTTTTTGTTTGTTGTTCATTTCATGGAAGAGGGAAGATGGGCTTAGAGGTAAGGAGATCCATAAACGTTCATTCTTTGCCAAAATGCACTGAGAAATCTCTAAGCCTGGAGGAGTTTGTGACTACACAGTTCCTCTTCTTTGAACTCCTCACAAAGGAAGCAGCTGTGCAGAGATACTTTGGACATGTGTCCAAGGTAATTTGGAATTAAGGAAGGCACGTTGTTTCCCCTTCTGCATGTAATTGAATTCAACCCTGACAAAGCCAAATGAGGTGGCCACTGTGGCTGCCAACTGTAATGAACAGAATGCTCTCAGAGTGAAATCCCAAGTGTTCTTAATTCTCATGATTTCATAGAATCATATAATCACTATTGGGTTTGGAAGGGACCTTAAAGATCATCCAGTTCCAACCCTGTGCCATGGGCAGGGACACCTTCCACTAGACCAGGTTGCTCCAAGCCTCATCCAGCCTGGCCTTGGACACTTTCAGGGATGGGGCATCCACAGCTTCTCTGGGCAACCTGTCCCAGTGCCTCCCCACCCTCTCCAGGAAGAACTTCTTCCTGATATCTAATCTAAACCTCTCCATTTTCAATTTAAACACATTATCCCTTGTCCTGTCTCTACAGGCCCTTGTTTAATGTCCCTCCCAGCTTCCTTGTAGCCCCCTTCAGGCACTGGAAGGCTGCTCCAAGGTCTCCCCAGAGCCTTCTCTTCTCCAGGCTGAACAAGCTCAATTCTCTCAGCCTTTCTTCATAGGAGAGGTGCTCCTCTCCTATGTCCTCTCCTATGTCCTAGGGCCACATGCACACCCTCTGAACTCTAGCAGACTCTCCATTGCACAGTTTCTGCTGGAAAAAGCTTAGCTGAATGCAAAAGAAACACACCTCTCTGAAAAATCAAAAGGGCATAAGCTGCTATCAAAGAAGAAAATAACATCCAGAATGAAACAATGTGGGCCATACCTTTTTAAGATACAAAGGGGTGATCTTTGTCAAGACTCAGATTTAACTACGTTTTAACTACATCAAAAGGGATGTGGCTATGGTGTAGCCTGCTTGACTGTGCTCAGAAGCATTTCTGACAAGTTTGTGCAAAGCTGGCTCCTTAATCCCCAGGCTCTGTTCTCTTTGGAGTCCTCTGACTTTTATGAACTCCTGCTGTGCCTGTGTCACACAGGTGTAAATTTAGACAGGAAGATCAATGAGCAGGTTGTGCTGTGCCTACATGCTCTGACATACAGGAGTGGTGCCTCACAGCGCATAAATACATGTTTGGATGGCCCCAAACTGGATCATTTGGGTGCAGAGAAGACAGGAATTATGAGGGTGTGGGCTCAATCCATAATGATGCATGGTCTGCTTGGCTGATGCTCTGTCGCTACCACCAGTAAAAACTACACTGATACCTGGTGGGACAGGATTCTCAGCACTGAGAGCCTCAAACACTAAAACTCAGTGCAAGTCTATGCCCACTGCAGTGATCTGTTCTGGGAAAAGGAGCAAAGTGTTACTGAGAGAGAAAAAGCCTTGCTTCATACTGAGTTTTATGTTCAGGAGGTGAATTGTGGAAGCAGCTAGTGGTTAAGTCATTAATCTGCATCTTACAGGTTCACGTTAAATTCTGATAGTGGATCAGATGCTTCCCTCTCCTGGTCTCAGTTCCTCATCTGTACAATAGGGATAATCATTCTCATCTTGCCAGACCATTGTCATGACACATCCTTTAAGACTTGGAGGTACACAGATACTGTTGTGATGAAAGCTGTGTCAGTAATTAAAAAGGAAGTTCAGATGTTTTTTCTAGGTGATCTCCCCAGGCCTGGTTCTGAGGAAGGGCTTGCTGACAAGAGGCTGAATCAGGACTTGCTTTCTTTTGTTCTGCTCTTGGCTACAGGGGAATTTACCTCCTTCTGTTGTGGGTTTAATCACTGGAAATTCTGCAGTGCATGATAAGACTGTGAAGGAAAAAAAAGATTAAAAAGCAAATGGATTAAAATCTAAAGGGCTCATTCACCATGTGCTCTGGAGAATCTGCTCAAACTGAAGCCTTTTGGGGAAGCTGCGTATATCTCTATATTAGTTCTGTCATGGAGAACATCACTGTGTCTCTGTTATTAAGGCTGAGCAGCTGTGTTCATGGGCCTTGGACAGCACTTAGGGACCAGATTTCTAAGACTATAGCCTGGAGGGGACTTTGAAGATACAGCATGGAGAGCTGGAAGCTTAAACTGAAGAATCTAGGTCCTGGGTAATAGGGTGTATTTGATGGCGTTAACTTTGTTTTCTTTCCTGGGGAAACCATGACAAGATTTTATCTTTGTTGTTTGGTTTCTTTTGAAAGTCTCTTAAACATTGTGGACTGATCCCAAGCATGTCTTGTGGCTGAACGCAGGTGGCTACATCCTCCATATGCCAGCTAACTTTTGGGAAGTGAGTAGGACTTAGACCAAGCTCTGAGTGTCTGCAGAAGTGGGGAACTTGTAGTCTGAAAAGGATGGAGTTGGTGGCTTATCCACACTCACTGAGAGATTTCCTTGAAATTAATGGTATGAATTGCTTAGGAATTGAGAATAAGTGGTGACAGGAGGAAAAGCGGGCATGGAAATAGGTCTGGGATGAGAACCATCTCTTGGGGAATAGTCAACAAATTAAAAATCTCAGCATTCTTTTTGCTGCACAAGACTTACACTTGGATGGGTTCTCAAAGGCCTTTGAAGACTTATTTGGCAGAGCTGAATGCTGGCAGTGTATCAGTATGTCCTTTGCAGCGATAATTGTCCTGAAGTCACTTTCAGGAAAAGCTACTTGCTTAATTCTTGAAGGGCTTGAGCATTTGTAGAGATTCATTATCTGGTGTCAGAGGTTCCTCTCATCAAAATCCACTCCTATCTTAACAAGGGATTAATGTGTCATCTGCCTGGCTTCTAAGTTATGATGGTAGAGTGGAAAATGATGGATTTGGTGGAGCAGAAAAACTTGATGTTCATCTTAGGGAAGCACATATTAAAATACTTCAACAAAAAAAATAATTTATATGCTTCAGAAGCCTGAAATGGCTGAGGGGCTGATGAGATGTAACAATAGGAATAAGGGGAAAGTTTATTAGCAATATCCCAGCAATTCAGAGCTGCTGAATAACTCATAAACTTTTCATGAATTTTACAAAAATGAGGGATGAAATCCTAAATACTGTAGATAGATACAGATACATTTCTTTTGCTTGAGAATATCTTGGTAAATTATGATCTTTTGAAATTAAGAAACTATCTGGTTTGGGTTTATATTATTTTTTGGCAGTTTGAGACTCTATTGAACACTTTGTCTCAAGAGTATTGTGATCTCCCTTGATAGAGGAAATGGGGAGGGAGAACATTTTAAATATTGAAGAACAGATTTGACTGTGAAATTTTTATATAAACAGGTAAATGAGATCGCACTCCAATTTATTGTTGAACCTCTATGATTTCAGCTTGCAGTAAATAATCTGATTTGTGCCCCTTAGTTGCTGCTGATGGCCCAGTAAAATGTGTCCAGGAAACCAAATTTCCCATTCTCTCAAAGAGGGAGAGACGTGGGGAGAGCAGCTGGAGGATGCGTAATGTGCTTTTCTCTTTGCATCTGCATTCTTATGTTATTGTTGTCATTGTAAAGGAGTCTGAGCCAGATCTCACTGAATTCTATGCTCAGAACTGAGTCCTTCTGATGGATTGGGATCTGGCCAACAGCCTTAGGCAGCTTCCCTGTGCTCAGGAACACTGAGACATGGCACAGCCTATTTGATGTTGCATAACCTATACTCTGTGGTGCTAACGGGATTAGACAGGAGGTAAAGCCCACTCTCTCCCAAACGTCCACCCAGAAGGTTCAAATAGTGAGGAGAGGCAATGAAGCAGTACGAGATAACTCAGTGGAAACTGCAGGCTGAGGGTTTAGTAGAGAAAGGCCATTGAGAAAAGGAGGCAATTTTGAGATTGCAGGCTTAAAAGTAAGTTCCGTCTTATTCCAAGTAGCTGTATTTCATCCTCTGTTGGGAATCCAATCTTCCTTGACCTTTAGAGCTTTGCCTGGGATTTCAAAAGTGTGTCAGCCTCAATGCCAGCTTGTTAGTAGTGTGTGGGGGCAAGAGGTCAAAAATCAGAATGAAATATAATATGGTAGCAAAAGCTTTTGGAACAGGCAATGGGAGAGAAATATGCTGGGGACTTCCTTGGCCTTGTGTCCAGAGATGTTGTGACTATAACTGGAGAGATCTGAGGACCTCAGAGAATAGTAAAGGATCCTCATTCCCTTCCCTAGCCTCCATACCATTTTTGTCTGTTCCCTTCATAAGTAGTATCTCAAGATCCATCCATCTTCACTGCCTCTAAAATACAGTGAAGTTTGGTGGCTGGTATGGGTATTTGAAAGCCCAAGTAGTAAGATCTTATGCCTGTTTGTTCTGTAGGCAGTGTTTTCCTCTCTGCGTGGAGCCTTGGGTTCTCCAGTTGCTCGGCAGAGTGTTGTGAGCAGGCTGCACTGTGAGAGCTCTGGAGGCTGAGAAAACTATTAGCGTCCTCTTTTTCGGCACATCTGGTTAGAAGAATGAAGATGCTTTGCAGTATACTTGATAGAACCTCTGGGAAGAGAGAACTCTGCTGAAGAAACTCGTCTTTGAGTGAGAAAATGGTGGCTTTCTCTGCTTCTGTGCAGGCACGCAGCTAGAGCCTGCCTCGACCCTGTGGAGGAATGGGATGGCACCCACAACAGTTTGAGAGATTCTACCAAATCCTAGTCTGCCTGGAATTGTCCTCTCACCCATGCTTTGCTTTGCACATCCGTATTACGTGCAGTTATGAAGGCCGACAGATATTCAGGGAAAAAACTGCTTTATTCTTCTCTAACATCTTTTTATTGGCATCTGCTGGTTAATGTTAACAAGTGCTGATGGAAAGCTTTTTGCTGGCAGCCCCAGTGCTCTGCTGCTACAGAAGATGGTTAGAAGTAGCACTGTTTTCCTCAGGCTGTGCAGTCGGAGTGGTTCAACCAAACAGGTTCTGCAGCACCAGGAGTCCAGCCTATTCCATGTGTGACTATTGAAAAGGTGCTGCTAAAAAGGGATTAGCTACTGACAGTTCTAGTAGGAAAGGGGGGTGGGAGATCTGTCTCATTGCAGAGAATTGCCAGGACCTGTCCTGGATGAATATAAAGGCAATTCACCTCTTCGAAGCTGCTAGGCTATGTTTCACCCTGTGTTCCTCTGGCTTTCTACCTAGCTTCCAGCTCCCTGCACTGCCTGTGCCACACAGCAGCTCTTAAATGCTGATACGCTGTAGTTCCTGATGTCTTCAGAGTCCCTGCACTGCCTGTGCCACACAGCAGCTCTTAAATGCTGATACGCTGTAGTTACTGATGTCTTCAGAGAAATTCCAACAGGCAGAAAGGCTTTTGATCCCAGTGCTGTCCAATCCCAGATCCCTTGTGTCCAGCACAAAACACCTTGCACACAGTGTCAAGATTGGCTGGAGATAAGGCTTCGTTTACATCACTAGATGGAGCTCACAACATAAGCGATATTTGACGTGGCTATGCCAAATGCTGTGTTACTGACTACGCTGGCTGTTTTAGAAGAAGCTGGTGTGGGAGGGGTGGCAAACTAACGTGAGGGAAAGATGTAATGTGAAGAGAATGGAGTGGAGCACGTGTTAAAGGAAGGGGGGTACTAGGGAATGGGGGATGAAGAAGCATGAAGTTGAGAACTGTTGCTTTGGGGTGAATATTTAATTCAGTGAGACACATTGTTCTTTGAGGATCTGCTGTATCCCGTATTTGTGGATAGTTTGGGAACCTGTCCTAAGAGCATGTTGTGGAAGTAGGACTGGTAAGGACAACTGCTACAGGATGATGGCATCTTACCAAGCACAGTTGTATGTGGGCACATCGTCTCCACAGGCACGTGCACATCACAGCATAGAAGGACAAATGGTGATCTGATTGCACAAGTTTGTTTCAGCCTTTCTCACACCCCAGGCAAGTTGTCTCACTGACATCACTGGGAGGAACATAGTGTATGAGGAAGGCGCCCAGGCTGATCCTTTTGTCTTCACTTTCTGTAACATTCATACAATCCAGTTGTACTAGGCAGGAGGGAAGGAAATTTTAAATTCCATTTCTGTCAGCATCAACATCAGAATCAATCAAGGAACTCATCATTTGTCGAGTCATGGAGCAAAAATAATTCCAGATGACAATTGTAACTAAGCAACCTCGCCTGACTAGTGAGCAGTATAGAAAATGAAATTAGTGAGACATTTTGGTAAGTGATTTCAAGTAACAAATCGGTTAGGTAAAAGAAAAAATCTCCAGAGACATTGTACAAAAGAAGGAAGAAAAACTTGTTGAGAAGGTTATTTGTTGTGATTACCTGACTGGTAAGTTCTTTGGGGCAGGGATCATCAGGGGTCTTTTCTTCTGTGGTTATATTGCACCTAGCACATGGCTACCTCTGCCAAATTGTGGCCTATGCATGCAAATAATTCAAACAAATAAAGGTGGACTACAACCAGATTGAGGTGCTTCGTAAATAGGTTGTAAAGGCTCAACACATGTCTGGTGTCTGAGTATTACATGCTAGGGTTTGGTATAGGGCATTTTCATTGTGATAAATGTTTATTGATATCTGCCAGTCAGATTAATGGACAGATGCTTAAATATTTGGTAACCACATTATTAATGCAGGTGCAATATACATGGGACTTAAACATTGATGAGAGCAGCACCAGGGCAATTGTGACAAAGCTCAGCATCCTGATGGACTCCACATGCACCTCTGAGGATACGTGACTGGAGTTATCTTCACACTTGAATGATACTAGCTTTTCTAGGTATAAATCAAGAGGGAAACCTCATGGGCCAAAAGCATTTCTGCCATGCTTGAACTGGCTCAAGCAGAACCATACTAAAGATTAATTTCTTCTCTTCTGCTATCTTTCAGCATCCCTGGGGCTTTAAAGCCAGCATGGGAGAGATGATATCTCTTGCTGCCCTCATATCTCTTTGAAGTTGGAGTCCTTCTTAAGCCTTGGGCATTAACATCCCCCTCTGCAGCCAGCCAGTGACAGCACCAGCATGTAGTGGCTGTAGTATCATTCTTTAGTTTCTTAATAGCACAATATAATGACTAGCTCTGTTACCATATCATTGACACAGAGCATTACTAATTATGATGATTAATGGGTTTAATTTACTTAGAAAGAATAATGTGCAATAATTCCATTGTCAAAGCTGAAAATCTGGAGTTCCAGCTTCAGATCCTGTCAGCACTCTTGCTACAAACCCTTTGAGTTGGAGAAAAGTCATTGAGAGAGATTATTTCCCACATGTTTTAGAATACAAGCTGCCTCGGGAATTTTCCTATCCACTGATAAGACTGCTTTCCCACCAAAAAAGCTATTAGGAGAAATTCTGCCTTACTTTTTCTTTCCTGTGCTAAAAATCTTCTTTAATGACGCCTTTAAAAGCAATAATAAATATTTATTGCCTGTTGCATGGAGGGGAAAGACTCTGCTGGTTTTTTGTAGTGGTAGCTAAACCACGACACTCATCTACCACTAGCTCTTGGTGGTAAAGAATATCAGTGGTGTTATTTAATTAGAGGCTGCTTGCTGGAGAGACCCTGTAGTGCTGCATTTTCTAGCTCCCAGGCTACCTGGTACTGTCTGTTGCAGGTCTGCCTGTCTCCTGAGCTCGAAGGAGCAGTATTGGAAGGGATTGCTTACATCAGTGTAGTTTCATGCTATTCCTGTCAATGTGCAGTTTGAAAAAGTCATTACAATTTTTTGTAATGTCAAAGCTTCCAAGGATGATTGGGGTCCCATTTGAGCTGGTTCAAAGGTGGTATAGTCCCTGCACACTCCATATCTCTCAAGCACAGCCTGGCTGCCTTTCCGATTTCTTGGGTTTGTCTGGCTGTGACTTCTGTGCACCAGACAGTTAAGTTTCTTAGATCAGCAAGATCACTTCTGTGCTCTGCTTGCAAGGCAGAAGAGGTCAGATACAATGCACCACTGTCTGTGATTCAGGAATCTTTATGGCTTTAACTGTTGATTTAATTATCTCTTCCTGTGAGCAAGAAGCATTCCCCAGAGGTAAAATAATAAAAAAATCCACATTTCCTCTCCCAGCTGTCATTCTGAGATCTAGCAACTCTGTGCTCACAGCCGCTATAAATAAACTGTGCTTAAGCCCTAGTGACTATTAAGATTCTAGTGAGTCACCCAATTGACACAGCTTTAATCTGTGTATCTCTGCCTCTTCACATTACTTATCCAGTATCACATTTTGTTGTGATCTATGCTCATGTCAGTACTTTGCATCAGGGGCTGCGTCTGGCAAAGCAATAGCTCACAAGCCCGTAGCACTGCCTGTTGAGCCTTCATGCTACAGACGCATTAACAAATTAGTTGCTCTGCGATTGAGGAGAAACTGAGGCAGGGTAAGGTCACCCAAGGGCTCCCAACTGATTATTGACAGACAGGAATAGCAGGATGTGGCTACACCCCCTTAGCCATTGACTGCTGCTTTCTAACTAAAATCTTGTCTAATCTGTGCTGCACATGGCATAGGTGTTCGACCTTTCTTCCAAAATCTCCTCTTAAGCTGCTGGCCAGAGCGGTTGCCCTTTAATAGTGATGCACGTGAAGGTCACAGTTGCTTGCTCATGATCCTTGATAGGAAGATGATATTTTTCAGGTACACTAGAGGAAGGAAATCTGAGTTATTTACAATATTTGGCAAGGAGTTGTCAGAAATCTGTGATTTTTTCAGCCAAATCCAAGTCTCACTGAAGCCTGTACTTAGATTTTTCTGGCTTCGATGAGAGTTGAATGAAGCTATAATGCTGCCAGCCACTGGTGTGGCGAGGTGCTTAATGCATTTAAATAGGATAGATTGCTCTCTGCTTCGTGTCCCTGTCAGTGGACCAGTATCAGAGGCTTATTGAGGTGGAGGCTGCGTATCAGTAATGAGCAAAAAGATGTCTGATGTACTCTGCAAGACACCTGGAGAGCCAGTGCTTTTGGAGAAAAGCCCTTGATGGAAGAAAGGATATTGCTCCAGTTAGGAGTATCTAAGAATTGTGACCCAGGCCGGCTGCTTTGTCCTTGCTGAGCAGTTCAGAGCCAGCCCGTTGTGCTGCTGGGGCAACCCAGGAATAGTATGCCTGCTCTGCAGAGCCTTTGCTCTGTGCCCTCTTCTGTAGCAGCCTGCACCGCATGCTGCCAGGCTTACAGATTCGATGAACTCTCAGCTGGCCAGGAAGGTTGTTGAAGTCTTCAGCTGCTGGCCCTAACCATAAAAAAGGGAATCTGAAAGCACCCACAGGCCATCGCGACAAGCAACGCTAGCAGTGTGTCTCTCACCTTGCACTTATGCACTTTCCCTCTTTTCCTCTATTTTCCATCCTTGCTTTTGAGTGGGCTCTTTGCTACTAGTGTGTGTGGTAGAGGAGGCACTGCAAGATCCTCACTGAACCCCTGTGTTTAGCCCACAGTTTTAGAGCATTTATTCCAACACTGCCCCTTGAACTTACCAGACGTCTGCTGGAAATACAACACAGCAGAGAAGAACCTGTCTGGGAGGTTCCTGGGGTGTGTGGAAGATACCTTCCTGACACCGCTGGTGAGTGAGCCTACTAGGGGAAGTGCTTCGCTCGACCTGCTGTTTACAAAGAGAGGAGGACTGGTGGGGCATGTGGTAGTAGGAGGCTGTCTTGAGCTTAGTGACCATGAAATACCAGAGTTCTCAAAGACCACTACCATGGACTTCCGAAGGGCAGATTTTGGTCTATTCAGGACACTGGTTGAGAGAGTCCATTGGGAGACTGTCCTGAAGGGCAAAGGGGTCCAGGAAGGCTGGTTGTCCTTCAAAAAGGAAATCTTAAAGGCACAGGAACGGGCTGTCCCCATGTGCTGTAAGACTTACTGCCAAGGAAGATGCCCAGCCTGGCCAAACAGTGAGCTTTTTCTGAGATGCAGGGAAAAAAGGAGAGTTTACCACTCCTGGGAGAGGGGGCAGGCAACTCAAGAAGGGTACAGGGATCTCGTAAGGTCATGCAGGGAGAAAACTAGAAAGGCTAAAGCCCAACTGGAACTTAATCTGGCCACTGTTGTGAAAAACAGGTTTGGACCCCTCACTCCAAGAAGGACATAGAGATGCTGGAGCCTGTCCAGAGAAGGGTGACAAAGCTGGGGAAGGGTCTGGAGAACAGATCTGATGTGGAGTGGCTGAGGGAGCTGGGGGTGTTCAGCCTGAAGAAGAGGAGGCTGAGGGGAGACCTGATCGCTCTCTACAGCTCCCTGAAAGGAGGGTGCAGGGAGGTCGGTGCTGGTCTGTTCTCCTGGGTAACTGGTGACAGGACAAGAGGAAACGGCCTCAAGTTGTGTCAGGGGAAGTTTAGATTAGATATTAGGAAAAACTTCTTCACTGAAAGAGTGGTCAGGCGCTGGAAGAGGCTGCCCAGGGAAGTGGTGGAGTCACCATTCCTGGAGGTGTTCAAGGAACACGTAGACATGGTGCTTGAGGACATGGTCTAGTGGGTAGGGGAGTGTTGGGTTGGTGGTTGGACTGGATGATCTTACAGCGCTTTCCCAACCTCTGTGATTCGGTGATTCTCTCACTCATAATCTGAGTTGGACCAATCTGAGATATCCAGCAAAGCCTGCCACTGACTACTGTTGTCTGCTTTCTCTCTGAGAGTTTATTTGTCATAGTGGTCTCCGCTCCACCCTTGCGCTGTCAGAGTATTGGATTAGCCATTAGGAGAGCAGGTTTCTGTGCACTTCAGGAAGTGACTGATGAGACAGGGGCAACTTTTTATTTACAAAAAAAGGACAAACCTTTTTTCCTTCCCATTTTTTCTCTGTTTTTAGATAAATCCTCTGAGGTGTTGATATAGAACAAACACACAGTATAGAGGAGACCTAATTTAATTTGAGATCTTTAAGAATGCTGAAATATTATATGGGATATTTTGTGGCAGAAAAGAGGATGACGTTGAACTGTATGTGATTCTTTACTGGCTCAGCCCTTACTCAGGTATCTGTATCAGTCTCCCCTCAAATGAAGCAGAATCTTCAGTATCCATTTCCTCTTGCTCCACTGAAACAGTTAATAGGTAATGTTCTTGTTTGTAGTTCTGCCAGGAGTTTTTAATTACCTGTATGGTTTTATTACATAATGGCAATGTTTGCTCTGTTAGGCTATTGGCATCTTTGCAGGAAGCAAATAAACCTACTAGCATCCATCACGTTGAGTAATTACAGAGAGTTTGTTTACAATTTTCAGTTTTCCTGATCAATACTGGCACTAGCTCTGCAGCCTGGGCTCTGAGCCTGGCTGCTCATGCAGCCAGTGCATATTCTGCTGCCCTAGCAGTCAGTGAGTCCGGAAATGATGAGGGCTCCATGATCCTGAAAGAACAGGAGAGAGACAGACAGATGCTATAGTATCATCCCCAAAAGCCTGGCCCAGGCAATTCCCAGACTCTGTCTGGATCTCTTCCTGCAGTCTTTTACAGCTAGTGGAATCTAGACTTCATACCAAAGGTGTTTTTTGCAGGGAGCTGGCAAGTGCCTTTGGCTGGCTGTGTTTAGGCACACTGTGTACCTATTCTGTGGAGCCTTCTGGGTCCATTCCTTGTTGAGGGAGGCTGGGTCCACTGACCCTTCCCACCTATGTTTAGAAAGAAAAACTAAAAAATGAGAACCCAAGTTTATTCCTCTTCATATCCTCACCCTTATGTGAGGATTATCCGCGTCCAAATAAGGTGCGAAATGCTACCCAGCAGAAAGGAATCTTGCTCTGTAGCTAGCAATAAGGTGCAAAGTGGGAACAGCCTAACCCAAGGCATGGATACACCGTCACTCTTTCTCTCTTTCAATCATTGCAGTGTATTGCTGTGGAATTGTGCCAGCCAGCCATCCCCAGCAGTGAAATACTTCAGTCACAGACCAAACGCACCCATAGGAAGTAGAAGAAATAGACATCATCATGGTAGAAGTGGCATCTCATGCATAAGCCCCCCTTTCCTGGCTTGGTTATACAAATGCTCTGGAGGGGGTCACTGCTAGCCTGTGGAAACAGGAGAGGCAGCGGAACCTATTCGGCAGAAGAGGGAAGAAGTTAAGGAACAGCAGGAGGCTCTGACTCCTCTGAGGACAGCAGGGGAAAGGCAGGACCAGATGTTGAACTAAGTGGTTTCCCTCCTGAACAGAAACAATTTCTGTGTGCACAAGCAGAACCTATTCCGTGTTCCAATTTAACTGGCAGGGCTCCTTAATGTGTAAGGATGGTGTGGCCTGACCCTCATCAAGTGGAATGTGTTAGGCACTGGGCGGGGAGTGCAGTGTCATCAGTATCTGAGCAGTGAGATGCAGTATAGCCTTGTGCAATGATTTCCTGAAGAGAAAGGAAGGCGCAGTGAGCTCTGAGAGGAGCTGGGGAGACTGAGCGAGGATGGCAAAGGAGCAGGATAATTCACGTAAATGGCAGTGCTTTAACCCTCCTCTCCAAGGCATGATGAGTCTGAATGCCCTGATACAGGGGCATGTCTATGGAGCTAACTACAGATGGGGCAGGCATAGGAGAGTAGAGAAAAAGCCACATATTCCCCCACTTAAGTACCTGTCATCTCTCCTCCCCACAGTAAGAGCCTATGGGAAGTGGGGCCTTCTGTGCTGACATGCTGTTGATCTGAAAACTGCTGTGTCCTGGAAAGTCAGAGCAAAGGTTCATAATTGAATCCGGCAGGCGCAGGAGCCCAGCTTGGGGGCTGATTGGTATTCAGCTCTGGTGCAAAGTGCTTAAGAAAAAACTTATTAATTTCCCCTTCCACAAAGAGCAGGAGTGCGACAGTAATCACAGTATCAAGTCATAATAATAAAAAAAAACTCCATTGAAAATAGCTGTTAAGACTCTGGTTTTTTTTGTATTAAGATAAAGTAGATTACAACATCGGTGGACATTAAAGGTTGTCATTGTATGGTAAATCACATCAGGAAGTCACAAAAGCTGCTCTTTACACAGTCAGGGATAGAATACTCTGATATAACACCTGATTTATGCTCTGCCCCTGTTATGCCATCCCTGGCAAACATGTAGGTAGAAAGAGGAGAGGAGGAAGGGAGAGACTTGCCAGCTAGACGGGATTTCTGAGTTGTGGTTTTGGGGAAGATGGGTGGGACTGGGGTGGGGCCAGAAACAGTCATCCCTTCCCTTTCTGCCTGGTACTGGGGCTCTGCATACTTACTGCAATGCAGAGGCACGGATTGAGCTTTCCCCAGACCCTTCTCTTCTGTGGAGTAGCAGCAGTGTTCTGAGTAGGCTACACATGGTTGTAGTGCTATGTGTCCCACAGTGAGCAGCCTGATGATGGAGGCTGCCAGCTGGGTTCCCCCCAGTTAACACTGTCTCATGGCCACCACAGAGACTGCAGCCCCCCAGCAGTTCCCGGTCCCCTGTATGTGCATATCCAGCCTGGAACACACCCCCAGCCCAATCCCCAGCAGCCCCAAAATGTCCCCACCTACCTTTCAGCTGTCCAAACCCTTTTGAAACCCAGCCTCTCCCTTCCCTGCCTAAACTAAATTGCTAAAATCTCTTTACTCCTTGCTTAACAGTTACAATCTAGGAACAACGCAAGAACACACTTAACCTGCCAGACATTTCCTGATGGAACTTTACACATTACATAGCTTGAGCAAAGCCCTTTCACTGTTGGAAGTGTGTATGTTGATGCATGGGCAAAACAAGGGCTACCAGCTCCCTCCTCCCTGGCCAATGCTGTGTGTAAGTGTCTCCCAGGACTCTGACCCAGTTC
Organism: Eurypyga helias; assembly: GCF_000690775.1. Classification (NCBI taxonomy): domain Eukaryota; kingdom Metazoa; phylum Chordata; class Aves; order Eurypygiformes; family Eurypygidae; genus Eurypyga; species Eurypyga helias. Next base: position 19,439 of record NW_010223722.1, on the reverse strand, counting down.
TGCCTCAGATATGGATTAAACTAATGCCTCAAATCACCCCCCCTTCCCATTTTGCAGCTGAGAACATTCAGTCTCCTGCCTATCGTAGTACTGTGTCCTTGGCAGATGTGCAGTTGAAAGTCACTTTGTGTTGTTTTTGCAGGTGGTTTAACAGTAGCAGTACTGAATTCCTTCCACTGGTCAGAGCAAGTACCTTCCAGGCTGGAGTGCTGTTGTCTTCCTTGCACACCGAAGGTGACGTGCTCTGTCACCACCAGAAGTGTCCTAAAGACCCAAGATGTTGCCCTATTAAACTCTATGACAGGCAGCAAGGTCTGTTAGAATTTCTGTACTGCTTCTCAGGTGAGGCCCAGCTTGACAGACTTGGATTTTTTTGGGTGCAGTCATATATACAACTTTCCCCAAAACACCTTTTTTTTTCAACTTACTTTTTCAGATCAAGCAAATAATGTTTTCACAGTTCTCCCTGCAAACACTGTTTGGTGTAGAAAGCTGTATGGAAGCAGTATCTCTCCACCTCTTCTAAGGAAATGTTATAGTTCTGTTTGAGGCATTGAGAAGAGCGTGGACATAGAGGTCTTGCTAAACTTGCACAAATGTGCTTCTGCAACTAAAATGTATGCTTTTGTCCTGTCTTTGACACCCTGATCTCTAGTTTTGGGTAAAGAGTCAGTGTGCTGGTTTCATTAGTGCTCCTGGGTTTTATGATCCTGAGAAGTGAAGGAGAAGGCATATTAAGTGTAAAAGGCTTTTGCTGTGATGAATATTAGCTGGCGTAGATTAACATAGTAAGTTGTTTCACCACCTAATATGCACATTTAGGAACAATTTTAGAGTGTGAAAACATTTAAAAGGAATTCTAATTTCAAGCTGAGGAGAGTATGTTTGAGTAGAGAATAAGCCAGCCAGGGCTGGCCAAGCAAGAACCAAACTGACTTCATTTGGATTCTTCTTCTGGTTCAGCTGCATTGTTAATGTGTTTCAGATCTTGTGCTCGTCCTGCTGCTTTATGAGCTCTCATGAGGTAGAGGGAGAAGAGAAATAAGTCACCACATTCCTAAAAGATGTCAAGGGGAAAAATATGAATAATAACATGAAAGCTGTAGCAACAGCCAAAGAGCTGGAATGAGAACGGAATAGCAGGCTGCATATTGCACACAAGCACTATGATTAAATTGCATGATTTCAGCTAACCTGCTAATGCATGGTTTTCCAAAGAGCAGCCTGGATTCACCCAGGTGCTGAGCTCTGTTGAAAATAGGAAGCATCTTGTGGACAGTGAGTCTGTTTGCATGTTCTGCCAAAATCATATTGTCCCTCTGGTTAGAAGCAGAAGAATGTTTGGGGAAACCTGGCTCTCAGTTTGCCCTGATACTTCTTTTTCCAAATATTTAAGCAGGTGAATTTTGCTGGTACAGAGGTTTTTTTAAATCATTTGAAGCTGCATGCACAAGCACTCAGAGGATTCAACGTGATCATTCACACACTTTCAGCTGAAACTGTTCTATCTGACTTACCTGACCAACAGCAAAGGAAAAGCTAGTGAATTTTTATGAAAATTTTATGTCCAGTGCAGGGAAACTCAGTGAACAGCTCTGAAAAATGACTACACTTCCGGAAATTCTGTGTTCCATCATGGTAGAATCACAACTTGTGTATATTTATCCTTATACAACTCTGTTAAATGTGATAGTGCCAAGAAGTTTCATCTGGTTTATACAAAGGATATACTAAATATCACTAAAGAGATGACTGGATCACAGTCTTTAAGTACAAGGGAAAGATTTCTGATACTAGAAGGCTCATTAATCTAGCAGACAGTGACCACAGTGAGATCCAGTGCCTGGAAGCTGAATAGCTGGAAGTGTGTCTATTCTGACTCACTTAGGCTGGAAATAAAATTTAAACAATGCAATAATTAGGTATTGGAACAGCTTGCCTAGGATTGTGGTGGTTTGTCAGTTAGAAAAAGTCTTTTAACCAGGCTGGGTGTCCTTCCAAAAAGTATTTGATATCTTCTTGTTGCAGAAATGAGGGGGTCTGTTTTCCACCTTGCGCTAGGTAAGAGACTGTGTTACGTAGGTTAATGATCAAAATGTTTCCCTTTGGCTATAACAGCTAGGAACCTTGCTCTTGCTTCCACATCACATCTACCTTCTTCTAGCGTGATAAAGGGGGTAGAGAGAGGCTGTGTGGATAAAGTCCTACAGCTCATTAAAATCAGTGGTGTGTTGGTCACCATCTTCAAAGGGATCAGGATTTCATTCTTTGTCATTTTATTGGTGGCTTTGGTCACTCCAGCCTTTGTCTATGGCATGATGGTCACACCAGGAGAGCTGTGCCTTGTAGGTCCTGATACTTGTTCTCTTCTGCTGGCTGATGTAGGGACTGGTCTTGCCCCATGTGAAAACCACTTCTAAGCTTGTGGCAGGTGAGGCTCTTTCAACGCAGCTGCAGGGTATCCCTAACTGGACTCTGGCTGTCTGTGCATTATGGCTCTGTTTCTCACTGAATGGTAGTACTGAAGCAACAGAGAAGCTTCAAGTCAAGATCCTGGGGCAAGGAGAGACAAGTTGTCCTCTAGAATAGACCAGCCAGAAGTGGTTCTTCTGGAGTTTCCCTGACAAAACTGCTCTCTTGACTTTGGGAAGCTAAAGAAACTGTCTCCTCTAGGTCTCTCTACTTGCTTCATGGAAACTATTTTCCAAGCACTTTTCCGAGGATTCTGTCTTGCTCCCTCAGCTGGACTTCTATGTAATTTTCCCAGGGAATTTCCTTCTGGATCCTGTGCCAGACATGCATTCCTCACATTCTGGGAAGTATAACATACCCAGCCTGAAACTGCACATACAAATAGACTCATGAGGCTGTATGTTTGAGGCCTTAGTTCCATCATCTCCTGTTGTCAGAAGCCTAATGAGCTGTGTTATTAAATGGCTCTACATTGTTACCTTGTGCTGGTGATGAACACGGCCAGCGGCAAAGAGGAGCTAAGCTTCCCAATTGTATTGATTTCTCCAGTGCTCACAGATTTTGGATTGCATTGCTGACAGAGAGTTGGTTTAGCACTTTAGTGCCTGCCTAGGGCCTCATCTCACCTAGGGAAGGCAAATATGACCCGCAGAAGTTGCTGCAAATTAGGCAAAGGAGGGAGCTCAGTGCAACATCTGTCTCAGATGTACTTTGTGTATTTTAAATCCAAGCTAAGAACTCCCTGAAGTGAGGAGTTTCTCTAAAGATGCTTCCCTTGCCTTTTTTTGCCAGGATTTGAGGCTGGCTTGTCTCCATGATTTCTACTGTGACAGTACATGGAGTCTCAAAGGGCAGGTTCCTGCTCTGTTAGATACCAAGACACACAGTTGCTTCCCCAGAGAGCTTGTGGTTGAGGTAGACAAGATAAACAGGGGTCAAGCGGAGAAACAGAGGCATACACTGACCTGCTTGTCCATTTTATCCCACCTTGGTTGGCCAGAGGGTTGTTATTCCAGCTCAGTTGTTGCACGTTATATTGCTAAGCCCAGTTCATTACTTGCTCATGTTCGTGAATGCCAGGGCTTGCTGTGAGACAGTGACTAGGAACCTGGAGCTGGTGGTGTGGTCATAGTAACACACCAGCATGGACCTGTTTACTGTAACCCCGCTGAGAAATAGCCATTGTCCCTTGAAAGGGGTATGTCAGGCCCTGTTCAGAGGGCAGAAGGTATGAGTAAGCTCTTGGAAATAGAAAAACAAACTAGGAGAAAGTTTGCCTCATTACTGGGTAGCAAGTTGTTAATAACTCGTTCCTGCTGGTTCAGAGGGAAGGAGGTAGTGTCCAAGTACTTCTCTCTCCTAAGGGCAGTTTTGATTTAGGAGAAAGGAACGGGGAATAACAGTGGTATGAGACACAGGCAATGCAATTATGTTGATCTAAAACTAACAACAGGTACATCCCAAGTGACAGAACAAGGCTAAGCTGTGTCTGGAGTGCAGCAGTGGTGCCTAACTTTCCATCTGCCTCCCTTACCTCATAGTGGGGTGTGCTGCAGGGAGCTGGAGCTCCAGCAAGGGGGTGACAGGGCTGTGAAGGAAATAAATGTACCTGTACAGAGTGCTGCCCCTGGGAATGGCTTGCTATTAATAACAGTAATAACATATGCCAGGATGTGGAAGAAGCATCTTTTGTAAAGTGCTGATCACTGCCACTATCTGGGGTACGAACAAATTGAAAAAGAAGGGTTTCATTATTTTATAATGCACAGTAATGACACTTCTGTATTTTTTTATTATTTCCTCGTGTTTAAATAGTGTCTGTAGGAGAGCTGTTTGTTTTCAGTATGCCACACTGCAGATTGGCAGGTGAATCCAGGTGCTGTATGAAGGAGGGTGCTCAGCATCCCTAGACAGCCGTAACCAGAGTAGCCAGGACAGAAAGGTCCCAGAAGCTAGCTGCTCTGGAGTCTTATCCACTGAGACACCTCAGGGTCAGCTTGTCCTCCCTCTGCCCCAGATCCACTGCAAATGGAACAATTTGGAATGCAGCCCAAATCCCACTGGAGCAATTGGAATGCAGATGGCAAGGAAAGCTGGAGGTGATTTCCTCCTCTCCTTCTGCCATACTAAATAGTGAAGGTGCAAAGAGAAAAACCTTCCCTCTAGAACAGGAGAAGGGGCAGGGGAATTCACAGAATTCAGACAGTTCTTGGACCAAAGCCCATGCTGAAAGTGAGCTGCCTGCAAGACCGAGGGATGTCCATTCATGGGATTAAAGCAAGCATGGATGCAGTGTAGAGAAGGTAGTACTCAGGCAATGAGAAAAAGATCACCCTGAGTAGAGATCAAGGGTTGTTCTGAAGGAGTTAACCTGAGCCAATATCTAAGTGTTATAGTTTCAACAGCTTTTCTTTTATTAAGGAAAACATTTCTGTGTTCTCATAAACTATACTCAGCAAAGCCTCCTTATACTGAATCATTTATTTTTCCACAGGGAAAGGTGGCTGTGAGCGTAGGATTGTTATGTAGAGAGTTGCAATGTGCTTGTTTGCACTGATTGAACAAGTGTGTTTCCTGCGTTCCCTGATGGGATGAGTTTCCCTAAAGGTGAATAATCTCCAGTCCCTGAGGATGTTCCCTTCGGGCAGACAGTGCAGGATTCAGACTGGCTTCCAAGGCCCCAGCCCCAGTGCCACATGGGGCCAGAACTTGGGGAGGTTGGTCAGAACTGCAAGGATGCTCATACAACTCTGCTAGTGCCATAGCTTACAAGAAATGCCAGGGTTTGGAGACGTCACAGTACAACGGGGTTCAGTGCCAAAGCCATTTGTACTCGAGTTTCAGGGAGTGGGGTGTTCTGATCAGCCTGGGACTATAAAACAGCCCCTAGACAGGGCAGGCAGGGAGGGCAGCAGCCACATCAGCATAGCTACCTGGTGAATCACCTAATAATCCCGAGCATGTCGCAGTGCCCTTTGCTGTGGCACTCTGGCTCTACCACATGTGAATAGTGCCCCTAATAGTATATTACGTGTACGAGAGATCAAAGAAAATGCCTAGCAACTTCCGAAGGTTTCATTTCTCTGCTCTTTTCCAAGGCAGCCACTGAAATGGCTCTGCTTTTTCCTACTGTGCTGGTCCCCTTACCTGCATTATCCTTGTGGTCATATGAAAATAACAGCAAGAGACAAAGGGAGTTATTCCTTTTTCCAGGGGATGAGAAATAAGATTCTCTGTGTGTTTGTGTGCTTTTCCTTTTTTTTTTTTTGTCCTTTTTTTTTTTTTTAATGAGATGCACAATAAAAGGAGGAAAAGCAAATTTAATTATAAAGCTATGTCTTCCTCCCCTCTCTGTCTTTCCGGACTTGGAAGTGCAATCATCTCCTGTTTGATGCAAGAATGAATTCAGCAGCATACGTTGTTAAATTATTGTTTATTTAAAATGGAAGGAAATTACTTTCAGTTCAGTGCCAGTTTCTAGCCCAGCATGAACAGCAAGGGGAGAAAATAAAGCAGCAGCACTTTCAGAGGCAACCCCACATACATGTATATACATATATGTATAGCTGGTAAAGGAGCTGGGGCGGTTACGCGGAAGGGTTGCATGTTTCTCCAGAGGTATTTCCTCTTGCTAGCACACAGCTGTTAGAAAAGCAGAGAAAGCAGTGACTTGTTTAACCTTTTGGAGCCCTCTTCACATGCTGAGTTGCACCATTATCACACCCAGACCCTTTAAAATAATCCACTATACTAAATTGTAAGACTCCGATTTGCAGAGGAGGAAAGAGAAGCAAAGGCAAGTGAAGAAATATGCTCAAGGCCAGGCTGTGGATGAGTGAAAGAGCCAGGAACAGATTTCAGTAGCCACAGCCCACCACAGAAATAGACTGCACGTGCCTCACATCTTTAAATCATTCTGGGATATTGGATATCCTCTCTGGGACAGGGGCAATGTTCTTGGTATCTCTTTGACCCTTGTGTAGCACAGAGGAGTCTTGGCTCACTAGCTCATGTTCCTGCTGCTGTCACAGTGGGAATAGAAGTATTTCACCAAACCAGAACCATTGTTGTTTGTCAGAACATCGTATTTCAGAACGAGCATGGGTCTGAGAGGAGGGTGAGTATCAATGCGTCATTTCTCTTGACCCATCACTTCATTTTACTGGTTATGAGTCAGACATCCCCCTGTCCTTGCTGTGCGCTGTTAAGAGGAACGACAAGGCCATCCAGGCTTCAGTGCATCTTTCCCATTCTATTTCCCTGAGCTGTGAGCAGCCTGGGACCTTGTGTAAGGCCTTAACGAGGCCCAAGCTAAGGTTGACTTAAAAAATAAAAAATTCCTTTATGATCTGTGCTGCAGATGGAGCAACAAATGGATAATAAAAGGGCTGGAGACTGGAGGCAAATCCTCCCCTTAGATTAAGGGAAATTAAGTCCTTTGGGGGATGTGTAATGTATGAGGCTTCATTATTCTTCTTGGGGGAAGCAGCATCTGATCCCTTGGTCAGAGAGATAAAAGGATCATAAACTCAAATGGCTCCACATAGTCCGTGTGACTCAGACAGCACCGGAGAATCCACTGGAGGTAAAGTAGATACAATCCAGCCTGCCTTGTGCTGTAGAAGAAGTTCCCGTGACAATGGAAAGCATATTGTCCTCATGCTGCCATGTCTTCTCAGGGCAGGTGGATACATACTGTTGGCATGGATATCTTAGCTGGGGAGAGGGTCTTCCGGATGCAAGTAAAGGACCCCAGAAGAGACAAGTATCAGAAATAAATCCATGCCAGGAAGTCTCTAACCCCTCCTTCACAGTCCCAGGTGCTTGCTCTTATGTGCAGTCTTTCTGGCTGCTCTATCTCATGCCCTCCTCTGCTTGCTCCCCACGTAGGCTCTCCCTGACCTCCACCCCCATCTCTCTTGCACCTACTGAGTCTTATCCACCTTACGATGCCCAAATACATTTCTTGCACCTACTGAGTCTTATCCACCTTACGATGCCCAAATACATTTGTTGCCCCTACTCACAGCTTCTGAATCCTTTTGCTCATTTGTTTGGGTTTTTTTTGGCCAAATTTTCAGCTGACATACACTGTTCGGAGAGGTCCCAACACATCCTTCATCTTTCCTGAGCTTTGGGAGCCCGTGCTTAACCTCTAATCAGCATGACTGAAAACAACACTTGTGTCTCTCCCTGGAGCAAAAGGAAATAATGTGCTTTGTTCTGCTGTTTGCTATTCAAAGGTAAATTGCTTTTCTTTCCTCCAAGAGCAGATGCTCACTTCTTTCCTCTCCCTGGTGTCTAACACAGAAATCACGTTCTCTGGGGTTTTTATGGAGTTTGGGGATGGAGAGAAGGTGTGTTACTGGAGAACTTGACGTATCTCCTATTACTGAGTTGTAGATCAAAGAAAGACAACGTATGCTCTTTCACTGATTGTAGCACTGCACAGGGAATGTGTGTCTCTGCACATCTTTGAGTTTACTTTCTACATTCCTGCAGTACTTGTAGATTCTGTGTAATATCTCTGTGTGTGCCCATTTCCTTTGTGTGTGCTAAGCTGTTTTACATGTATTTTCCTGGACTTGGGTGTATATATGGGCCTTGTACACGTATCTTGTGTATTCTTGTGTCTTGGTGCATGCCTATGTCCTTTTTGGTCTCGGGTCCATGTATCTGTGTGCCTGCACTTTTTGGAAGAGCAGGTTGGCTCTTGCTGAGGAGTCACCAGTGATTACAACCTCTAGGGCCATATAGTGAAATGCTGCTTTATATTTCTTCAAGTACAGGTCATCACCTTTCTCCTCTGTAGTGGAGCTGGGGTTTGATTCCCTCTGCCAGTGGCAGCTCCCTAACAATAAAATGCCCTTGCCATCAAAACCATCCATTCATCATACCTGGAAGTGATTAATACCTACCCCAAAGTTCTGTAGCTCGGAAATGCGAAAGCAATTTCTGGTTGCTGCTGGTATGCCTGACACCAGAAAGCTCTGCTCGGCTGTGAGGCATCACAATTTGTGCCTTTAATCCCAGACCACCTGGATCGCCACAAAAAGTATTTTTCATGTCTGTCATCTTGTTTTACTTCTGTCACTCTGAAGTTCTGAGAAATCCTGGGTGGATTTTCCACTCTTGGCTCACTTTCTGTGTCTTCATCTTTTCCGTTTGTTTCTCTTTCTGCCTCTGCTAAGATGTCACCAGGATGAAGCTGGTGATGGATTCCTGGGTGACTCCCACCCGGTGGTGATGGATTGCTGCTCTCTTTGCTGCACGCTCCAGCTGTCTCTGCAGTTCAGTCTGCTGGACTGACAGGGCCCATAAATCACTCCTGGAAGGCAAGGTGCTCTGAGAGCTCTGGCCCCGTTTGAGATGTGCTGGTGTGACATAGCCTCACATATACCACTTGCATGTGGGCAGTGGCAGATTGGGTGGATGTGGATCTCAGGCCATGCTCTCCTATGCCGCTCTTTGGGTTTGAGGAGGCTGGGTTACAAGGGCTGGCAACATGCTGTTTCTCCTACTGCTGTTTCCTTTCTGTGCACATACAGTGCTTCACAGAACTGAAAAAGGAAGGAGCTGTGATCTGAGGAAACTGTAGAGTGGAACTGGGACAGTGGATGATAAAGAGACAGAGGTGATGCACCATGCAGGCAGCTGCAGGACCTCCTCACAGAAGGTGTGGATAGAACTTAAGGGAAGGGAAGAGTTTGGACAGTGCTCCTATTTTTTTGTTAGTCCTCCCTTTCCTTTTTTTTGGGGGTGGAATAGAGGAGCTGAAGGACACAATGACAAAAGAGCCTTGGGAGGGAAAAAAGGAGAATCTCAGCAAAGCAAGTGGGTGAAGCTGCACATTTGACTATCTCAGGATGCAAGAGACACTTGATCATTGCATGTGTCCAGGAATTTGGCAAAGTTGGGAGCCTCTGCAGCAGTAGCACTTCATCCTCCTGATGCACGTGCCCCTCGTGCACCGTGGGTATGGTACAGACACCATCAATCGTTCCTGCAAATGTCCAAACATCTTCCTTTCAAATCCTGCAGTTATTTAACGGAAATTTCCTGCTATCTTTACCCCTGGGTCTCATCAGGGGAATGACAACCTCACAAATCTCTCTAACCAGCATGCCAGCTGTGGCTTTATGGACCTCTAGAGTGGTCCCCAACAACTGGGGGCCAGCATTTTCCACAGGGTGGCAGCAACAGGCTTCCCTTTTCCACGCCGAGTGATTCCCACTGGGCTGCTTCTCTGCCAAGGTACCGACTAGGATTAAACCTGAAAAGAGAAATGTTTCTAGGAGGGAGAGAGGAATTTGCATGTGCTCGGTGCAGACAGCGTACATCCCCAGATGAAGCATCCTGACAGTGTTAAGAGGCAGCAGGCAGAGCTGTGTGCAGGATGCTCCTGCTTCTTTCTGATGCAGCATGAACTTGCCTTCAAGATTAACCCTACTGTTTTGTGTCCCCCGTCTGCACAGAAAGCCCTCGGGGTGGGAGAGAGAGAGATTTTGTTTCTCAGAGGCTGAAACCGTGAAATGACAGATGAAATTTTTATTATGATGATTTTTATTTTTGTGTCTGGGTTTGAAATGATGGTGAAAATTCTCAACAAAAATACCTCATGAATATTCAATTACAGTGCCAGCAACACTTTGCAGTCATGGATTATTTATATACGAAATAACCAAAGCTTCATAAATAATAAAATAGCAGCAATCTCCGCTGTGTTTTATGTTCCCCATAGCCAGCACGGGGGCGGGGAGGATGTGTCTGTAGCACATTTACATGCTGTATCAGCCCCTGGCAGGCTGGGAGCGGTGGGAAGAAGGACGGAGGCAGCAGAACAAAGTGTGCAGGTGAAGGCACGGGAGGTGTGGATGTGCACAGCACAATATGTGCGCAAGGAAATGATTCATTTGCTCCAGTGCTTGGGGGTGCGTCTGGCTGCAGAGGACTCCTGGTGTAGCAGGAGGCATGTGTGGTTTTGGGGGCAGAGGTGGGAGCACGTGCAGAGGGATTACAGCAAGGGGTGAAAACTTATAGCCAGGACATACTGCTCATGGGCAAGAAGATGGAGCACTTGGCTGCCTTTGGCTTGGTGTAGCTTTACAGCAGCTGTCTGCCCATAAACGTGTGATGTCCCCATAATGGACTGCAGGAATAGCAGGGCCAGGAGTTGTTTAAGGAAAGGAAGCCCTCATTTCTCAGACTTGGCCCTAATTGATCCATGCTTGGTGGTTTCAGATCATCCAAAAAGGTTGGCAGAGCTATTGACCCCTCTTGGGAAAGGCTCAGGTTTGCCTCAGCAGGCACAGGTAAAGGACAGGGCAGCAGGTTTTCCTGCTGGCCAGAGCAGCACCCACCTGCAGTCCCCTCTCCTTTAGGTAAACCTGTTCTTTAATTCCCAGGACAAATCTCTCTCACTCCCATTTCCCAGCTGAACAACTGGCATGTGCTGTGCAGCTTGTTATACAAGAAAGAAGCATGATTCTGTGGAATGTCTAATGGAGTTCCTCTTCTCCAGCCTAACCCCACTATTCAGTCAATAATAAAGCAGAAGAAGATTTAATAGCTGCATTTCTTAGCACCAGACAGCCGTGTGAGCACCTGATCTCTGCAGACTCCACTGCTTTCAGGAGAAAGGCACCTCTGCCCAGATGTCTTTGCTGGATATTCAGCAATGAATAGTCCTATGGGAATGAAGAGAGAGAACTGAGCCCTCCATTGCTCATGGTCTTCCCTCCTTTCCTGAAGGCTTATGCTGATGTCCCTCTCCCTACTGCTCCCACTGGGAAGCACTAAATGCCAAATCAGTAAAAGTGTCGTCGGTTGCTCTGAAGGATGATTCATCGCTCCAGTTTGGTGGCAGCATATTTATCCCCCCACCAGCCCACCTGGCAAGAGAAAAGAGATAAATCGCTGTCATCTCTTTTTATGGAACATATAATCAGGTGGTAACACAGAGAGTCGCCCTGGCTCAAAGTCATTGAAGATGAATTATTCATTCGCTTAAAATGTCTTAAAAAGAAAAGAAAATTGTCTCCCTGATACAGTACCTCTTCCTGGCATGGCTGCGGTTGGGCACTGCTTGAAGGGTGCTGTTCCGATGCATGGTGGTGGGTCCCAGGGCCCCAGGACCTTCTGCAGCTCTCCCATGGCTGACACAGCACTTTTGCACTGCTCCTGGGGCAGAAGACAAATCTCCCTGCTCAACGTTTGGGAATAGGCCCAAATGCTTCTCAGCATCCTCCTCAGGGCTTGCCAAGGGGGCTTCGAGTGCACCTAGGACTTTCTGGGCTGGATCCTTGCACATGGGAGAATTTTAACTCCTCTCTAGGGTCTTCACTGAAGGCTTCTTGCTTTTATTCTCCTAGGAAGATTTGTTCCATGAAAGCTGTCCCCTCCACAAAGAAAACATCCTCACAGTGAGCTTGAGAAGGCCATAGTTTCTCTTCTGAAAGAGCTTCAGAAGCAGTCAGATGACTGTACCTCTATCCTGCAGGAGCAGGGAATCCGTCTTTTTAGGGGTTGCTTTCTTGCTGCTTCCTAGGCTGTATATGAGGAGAAGTGGTAGTTTCTGATACCTTAAATTCTAATGTCCTTGTTTTGGGTTCCTCTGTTGGAACTGACGGAAAATCTATTTTTTTTTCTAATCCATCTTATAGAGTAAAAGGTTTCTTGAAGAAGGAAAAGTTTATATAAAGATCTGAGAAGAACATGTTGTAGCTTGGACACATGTCTGAGGCTGCTGAGTCACTGGAGCGGGATTAGACATCTCCCATGAAATAATCTTTCTACTGTGATTTACTCATCTTGCCAAAAATTTCGCCCAAGACTCTTTCTCAGTACTTTTAGCAATTTGCTGAAAAGTGTGGGGTTTTTACTCACTGGAAAAAGGCCTTTAATTAAAATTTCCCTTAAGTTGGTAATTCCCTGATGCTGGTAATTGACAAATATGGATCCTGTAGTATTCTCCATCTGGTTATTTGGAATTATAATCAGCTTTTTATATTTACCATAACTGACCTTTTCACGTTAAAACATGTTTTTGTTTGTCTGTGCATTGAAAAATATTGATCAAGATTCTGTGAAGAGTTTTGAAAGAACTGAAAATCAGCTCTTCCATTTCCCCTCTCAGTTAACATGAAAGTAAAAAAGTGTTCTTGATACAAAGAATATTCCTCTGTATCCACTTCCTCCACGTAACCAATTTGATGCTCATCTTTTTCCAGAGGAATAATATTGTGAAGTAGAAGTTGCTGAGAAGGAGAAAGATTCTGTACCTGTATCACTGGAAAAGGATATGGAAAAGAACCTCCAGATATTCCAGTAGCTTTCAGGTAGGAGATACAACACATACCACATGTTTCTGGGGTTTCATGGTGGTTTTTGTGCTGTGCTTTGGGGAAAATGTCAGTTTATTCCTTACTGCATCTATTAGAAACATCCTTATAACACCTAGAACTACCCTTGCCTTCCTGCCTTTCAAATCGGTCTCCTCAAGGCTCCTTTTACCATATCCCTTAACACACATGCACAAAAACCATGACGGAAGAGGCTGTCGGAATTCAGAACTGTGAGTGTGTGTCCAGGCAATAACAATGTTGGCAGGATGTCTGAAGGCTCCTTGGCATAGTCAGCCGAAGTGTTTAGTTCTGAGTAAACTATTTAAACTTGGATCCATCAGGAAAACTTGGAACGGTCTCCCATCTTTCTTGACGCACTCTGGTCATTGTCAGAAAGCCATAATTGCTTACTGTATTTCATGTCACCTGTCAGCACAGTTGCAAGTGGTGTTTCCTAGCACAGACAGAGTATAGCTTTTAATAACTAGTACTTTCTGTTGCATCATCTCAACGTGTGCGAGGTAAATAAACCCTCTGCTGCAAGGGGATGATATGTTTTATCCCTAGTTTATGAGTGGGGAAATTAAGGCAAGAAAATCTACACAAGATGTATGTGAGCAATCCAGGCACGGTCCCCTGACGTCGTAAATGCTAAAGTCATCCTTCCCTCTCCACATTCTGCAGATTAAGGAACCAGTTATTGATGAAAAGTCTTTGTTTTAATGGCCATTTCCTCTCTATTGCTTTTGGGGGGGAGGGGGTCTTTTTTATTTGCTTTCTACTCATTTATCCTCACTTTAAATCCAATAACAGGGAAAAATTAAATTACTTCCTGCAGAGAGCAAGGCCATGTGTCTGAGCTCCGCTCCGTCCTGGAGAACTGGAGCACTTCCCCTTTGCCATACAGGTAATTCAATTTACAAGGAGTGTGTAAGATAATGGTGAATGAAGCATGAGCTTGTTATGTCCATGGAGAAATCAGTTTTCAAAAGAACACTGTTGAAAGTGAGGAAGAAAAAATGAGCAAAACAAAATGAGAAAGTTTATAAACACATTAAGCTGGGCTTCCCTACTTCAGTGTTTGGAGCTGCCTCTGCTATAAATTGTATTGATTAAGAAGCTTATTGGAGCTACCTGCTGCTATCAATTCCTTTCCACTTATTGCTTCCTTTAGCTGCTGGGCAGTGGATAGTCTGGCAGAACTGAAGCCCCAAGTCTTCCTAACCTAGAGCTCATGAGAGCTGGAAAACAGAAGAAACTGGTTTCCAGTACTGCTGTTTCCTACTGGAAAGGGAAAAAACCCTCATGGCTCACATGGGCGAGCTTTTTGTGGTGTCTAGAATTGGGATGGGAGAAGTCCATGAGCCTGTGGAATATGAGAAATCCTGAAAAATGCTATGGACTTATGTGACAGGTAGCTCTCAGCACGTAGTCCCATGGTGGAGCTTCCACTCCCGACCTGTGCAGTGTGCCTGAAGCTGGACACTGTCTGCAGAGCCTCACCCTGCAGAACAGACAAAGGTGTTGTCAAGTAATGAAATAATGATGTTGAAGGGATGCGGTGGAAGATTCTTAGGACAGCATAATCCTCCATTTTTTCCACCCAATGCTGCAGTGACTCTGGTAGGAGAAATCTGATCTAACCCTATTCATTTTATGGTAAAAAGGAGGGGAAAGCAATAAAGCCACAAGACCCTGAATGTCAGCAGCCCCTCTGCTATTCTGGAGTCTCTTCGTAACTTCCTTTTATACCCTGCACTGGTTCTTCTGTGGCCTGCAATTCTTGACCATTCAGGCTCTCTGATCATGAAAGGAATGACTGGCTGGTTTTGCTGATGCTTTATATAGATCTATAAAAGATTAAAAATAAAGCAAAGTCTAGATCCTCTTTTCTGTATTCAGACCTCCAAAATCAGAGCAACCCACAGGATTTTCTTGGCAACAATCCAATAAAATAAATGGAAATGAACATCCAAGTTGTTGAAAAGGCTTTGAAAATCTCAGCCTAAGTCCTTAAAAGTCCATTTACTTTCTCACTGCTGTGACTTCAGGTCAGCTTGGGCTCTTGACTTCACTAACCGCTTTAAAACTACCTTGAATTTCTCATCTCTTCTTATCCTATGGGATTTTTCTTTCTTTGCCTTTTTTCTCTGACCCTTCATAAATCCCTTTTTTTTTTTTTCCCCCTTCCTGCACAAAACCAGCCAGCCAGAGATGCAGGGCAGGGGCAATGTGAGGGCATGCCTGGTTCAGAAATATGCCCCTGGCATGGCCTGCAGCCAGATCACCTCAGGCTGCTGCCAGTTCTTGCATGCTAAGCAAAACTGGCCTGGAGGAGAGATGCTGAAAGAAACCTGGAGTTTGTAGGATACAGTGTTGGGAACCTGTTGCCTTTGTCTGAACAAGGCCCCAAAGTGTCACACCGATTCGTTCGGTCCCAGTGTGGCCATGTGATACAGGGGAACCAGGGATTTTGCTCAAATGTTGCCCATTTCCATGGTATTTAATGTGGATTAGTATTATTTCATCTTCTTTTTCAACCCTGGGGATATTAAAAGAACAAGATGCCCCAAGATATTTTGTTGTGTTCAGAAGTTAATTCCTATCTTTCACAGTTGCAGTGGAAAGTTTGAATATTTGACCCAGGTGCAACCTAAAGACTCAGAAGCCAGAAAGCAAGAGAGAACCCTTATTTATAAAAGCATCTTGTCTAATAAGCAAATCTGATGAGTTATAGTGTCTGATTTAGATTTGAATTCAAGGGATTTAAGCTCTAAGAAATGCTGGCTGTCAGCAGCCCTCTTGCCCATGTGTATTTAGTGATGTTGGGTACCCAGATGCTGATACCATAAAGAGGCAGGGAGATCGAGTACTTCCTACAAACAATCCCTTGAAGGCATTTGTCAGTAGGATCCTGCATTGTTAGTCATGTTTGAAAAATCAGGCTTTATGCTGACTGTATGAGTGCTAGTGCCAGTGGGATTTTGGAGGGTGCCGTGTGGGCTAATTCAAAAACTGAGCTGGCAAGTGGAACATTATCCTTTGTGCCTAGCTGGAAGCAGTGCCCTAGCTGGCTCTTGGGGGCAGCAAGTGCATCTGGAGCCCACTGTTAGCAGGGCTGCACAACTGCATTCTTTGCCTCGAAGACAGGAGATCTCAGGGCATTTTTACTTTCAGAGCACTGGTTTTGATTTCTTGTGTCGTGACCATGGTTCAGTACGCTGCAAAGGCACCGGCAGCCCGTCTGAAGTCTGCCCCTATACTTATAGCCAGATATGTGGGTCTTTACTTCTTTTCCTGTTTTTCTGTACCAGGGCTGTTGTGCTGTTTTCTGCTCAAGAGATGGCTGCATTTTATTTTCATGGACAAAAAGAGACTTTTAAATGTAAAAAACTGAAAGTGGCTATATATTGCAAAGAGTTATTATTTAGCATGCAAGAAAAAGGCAGTTTTATTCTGGGGTGGCAGGAATTTGTTTTCACTTGTTAGAGTGCAGTATGAACTCTTTAATTTGCTAGTGTATATATGTGCTATTTTTCTATTTTAAATTGTGACAAATTCACCCTCAGATATCTCACAGTTACTGCTCAGCTTCACATCTTTGAGTCTTGAAAAGTCATTGTGACAAAGGCGACTGAACTCAGATCTGCCTGGTCCAAAATGAGTCACTCTTCATATGTGATCTAAAGGAATTTGCCGAGGCTCTTTATGAACAAGACCCAGGTCAGGACTTTGGCACAGATAGCATCTCTGAATCTGCCCATCAGAGGGTAAGGAAATTCTCATGTGAGGGAGTACACGGGCACATGCACACGTCTTCTGCCAGCTCATTTGCCTAGGATGTATGTCTCTCAACTGCCACATTAAAATTGCAACTCCTGTAACAGCTCCTGAAATTACGGTCATGAGCCATATTCCTTTGACCTTCTCCATATTCTGTTTGGAATCACTCCTGCTGCCAATTTAGCCAGGCAGCCAAAAAGTAAATAAATGCTCCCTACCTGGCAGGTGCCGAAAGGTTAGATTTGCATAACGTGCCCAGTGTAAATTTCTCCTGTTTGTTGTCACCTCTTCTCTCCAGCTGGGAATTCCAAGGCAGAGATAAATGTCAACTGGAAATAGCACTTTGGTGTCAGCAGTTAATCTCTTCCTGCTATTTCCCTGTAGCCACTTTGTGCTGCTCTTTACCACATGGATCAGCCAACTACCTCTTGTGTGAGTCTCTCATTAGTGGGCTCCTCAGTTACTGCTTTGCTTACAGTCTTGACTTGCCTTTTATGTTTTCTTTTTGTAAATTAAATTCTTCTCAACTGGTAAGCCAACTTGCTGAAATGGTTGTGTGAAACAGCGGGCTACTGGTTTCCTTCCCTGAGTGATTCAGTGTGTCTCTACCCTCTGTTCCTGAGCCTGCATGGATTAGGAATCACATGGATTCTCTTCTATGTGTTCATCATATAACAAGCAGATCATATGAGGCACTCAAAGTCCCCAGGCTGAGAATTCAGTTCTGCAAATCTCTAAGCCGTTCCTGAGGTCACTGACTGTATCTTGCTTGCAGATGCTGCTGAGAGTGCAAGAGAGCCAAGTAGAGTTCTGCATCTCGGGCACTAAAATCTCAGCAGTGCTCCTCTGTAAGCGCTTGTCTCCTGCTCGGGAATTCTTGTCTAAAGGGGATGCCACTGCTGAAAAGAAGGTGAATGAGAGTCTTGTGTATGGGGCCGGTTTGTCAGGTCTTTGGTTTGGATGCTTATTTGAGGGCCTGCTGCTGGTGCACCCTCTTACACAGTATGCTGTAACGGTTAAAGGCTGTCGCCCGATGGGCATAGGGACTCCCCACCCCTGCTTCCCCACTTACTCTGCTTTTAACTCTCTCTGGCTACTAGTGCCATTTAGGAGGCAGAGGACTCCCTTTTCTCCAGTACCATCTCTCTCTGATTTTTTCCAGGTTTCCCTTGCTTATTCTGACTGTTCTTGAGGATATACTCCAGCTCTGGTTATCTTTTCTTCTTCATCTTCTCCTTTCTTTTTCTTTCACAAATCCCCCTTCAACCGATAGTCTACAGTAGAGCTAACAGCTCTGTGTTGTAGCTCATGCTCAGATCAACCCTTGTCCTTGGATTTTGAATGGTAACCTCCATCGCTTCGAGACATGTAAGTGTTCTTTGATTTAGCCTGAATCAGACAGCTGCTCTTCTCACAGATTCCAGTAAGATTTAACCTAGCCTGTGACAGTGAGCTCCATATTGCAGTCTCCCTTCTGCTCTACCCATGTGCCAGAGGGATCCTGTCTTCCAAGCAGCCACCTGCCCCCTGTTTTTTCCAGCTGCCTCCATCTGTCCTCAGTAGAGACCCCAATTTCTTCAGAGCTGTTTCCTGGCTGGTCTAAATCAGACTCATCCTTACCCTTGGAATAAATTGTACAATTGTTTTGGCATTTCTCCAAGAACAGTTTGGCCCCAACAGTCATGTTGAACTGTGCTGGAGGATGGCTTTCTGCTCTGTCTCCCCATCTGTAATGTGTTCGAAATGCATCGTTTCAAACAGCCTCCCCAGTGCTGCTATTGCTGCCTCCAGTAAGAGGGAGGAGGTGAAAGAAATAGATCAGTAATTTGGTTCTAAATCACTTCCCCAACAAAGCCCGTGCTGAAGGTCACTTGTAATGAAGCTGTCATACGGGTAAAGCCTCACGATCAGGGAGAAAAAGTGGAAAAGGAAAATGAGGCTGGAGATGAGTTCATGGTAATCTTGAAGCAATTTCATGGAGATGCAGGTGTTTGGATTGGAGTGCGGGATGCTAACAGGAAGGTCACCAGAGAGAAACTGCTTGTGTGGAGTTCCTCTGTTGTGGTAGGAAAGACTGTGTGGTCCTTCGGAGGTGCTTAGCCCTCACTGTATGAAAACCTATGAGCAGAGTCCCATGCTCCGAGCTCTTTGGGGGAAGAAAATGATGAGATTAAAGCCCTGTGACCCTGCCTGCATGCCTACAAAGTGACTAGGCAATCCTCGGAATTTCAGGGAGGGTTGCATGGAGGTTTGGAGACCTCAAATCCCTTCCCATAGCAGAGTGGTACTGTGGAGAAAAGAAGCTCTCACCTGCAGGAAAGGGAGCAAATAGGATTTCTTAATTAAGAAAAATTATAAATAGTTGAAAATACTCTTTTTTTTTGCATTTCAAATTTGTGCTTTCAAATAAGAATTTACCAAAACCAAGTAAATTAATCTTTTAAAGGTTGACATAAGATGACTTGTGTTAGAGTTATTGCAAATGAACCTATTGATTAAGCCAACTTGAAGTTTTTTAGGCGGGGAGTTTAGGTTCAAGAGGATTTTTGTGGTATTTGATTTTCCAGCTGGTTTCAGGCTGAAAATTTATTGTTTGTCAAGATTGACATTCTCTGTCTTCCATCTCAGGCTAGCACGGTGTCTGGGTGTGGGCTCCTAGGGCTTTGGTGTCCGGTATGAATCCACTCTGCTGCAGTTCAGCTCAGACCAAAAGTCTTTCTTGGCACAAAAAGTGTACCCATGTAGCCAAAGCTTGGCACCTCAGTTCACCCACCCAAGAGCAGGCACAGGACATGTAGAAAAATGCTGTGTGCACAGGTCTGCCTCTTGCATGTGAATCCT
>NW_010223721.1:0-23188 GCF_000690775.1 Eurypyga helias | reverse complement strand
AACCCAAACCATTCTATGACCCTATCATTCTTTGATAAAGGGAAGATAGAGATTTTATTAAACCAAGGAGTACTGATCTAATTTTCCTTTCTTGGAAATCAAGCTCAGTAAAATATCAGTGAATATTGCATGAAGCATGAATATTGGAGGAGAGGTGAGGAGGACTTACTATTGTACAGTCAGGTGAGTCTCCAACTGGGTATCTCACTCTAGATGGAAATTTTGCCATAGAAGTCTCTGTCACTGCAATTACTGATATAATTGTTCCTCCCCGCAACCCCCCAACCCAGCACAACTGTGCAATGTTACATAACATTACATAACATTAATAATTTGTTGATTGGATGCTTTTACTGGCTATTATCATATAAAAGAAATGTCAGTGTTAAATTCAATGCTTATTATATCGAAAAAAATGCCTCCCTCAATTGCTGTGTACAACACCTGAGAGTAGAGAAGAGAGAACTTTGTGCTCAGTTATTCCTTTTCAGGGCTTCTTTTACATTGAGCTTAAACAAACCAAACAGTTATGCAATCTGGAAAGTATTACAGTTCAAGAAGTCTGGTGTTCTGGAAGTCTTACCCAGCCATGAGGCACTGCAAAGCTATTTAAATACTTTTCACGGGTCTCCTTTTATGGAGATCAGACAGCACAGGCAGAAGCTTAAAAAAAAAAAAAAAAAAACCACACAAAACCCAAGACCACACCACCCCCCAAACAAAAAATTGTAACAAACCAACAGTAGAGATATGTCAGTATAAAATAGCATTATGATAAATAAGTTACTTTGAACTAACCAAGCATCTTCTGTAAAGCCTTGCAGGCCTATACTCGAGCTTGACACTTTTCTAAACATTTCAGTATATAAGGAAGGGATACATACACATAGACTTACTATAGATACTGTGAAGACAGTGAAGGAGGGATGATTCAGCTTGTATTAGAAGACTTCATAAAAAATACAGTTCTGGAAACGATAATAGAAATTAAATCCTAATGCAAGAGAGGAAGGAAAACACATTTTTAAAAATCTGGTTTCTAAGCCGAATAAGTTGAATGTCATTTTTGCTTTGTTGCATAACATGTGAGCAGCATCTTTCTGTCAGACCAAACACATCCTTTCAGAGTGCCAAGCATCATCGTTCTCAGCTGTTTTGAAGCAGGACCCCCTCCTCCCCACACATGCACACACACACTCGGTTCACCTGCTGCCTTCCAAGGAAGAACTGCTTCTGCCTTGACCTATCAGCCAGGGTAAGGTACTTTGTATGCCTGTCTGTAAGGAAATTGAAAGATCTCCTTGCTTTTATTTTCTTAACAGGTTCATCACAGCTCCAGATAGTCAGGACTAGAAATCTATGTTGGGTTGTTTTTTTGTTGTTTTTTTTTTTTTTTTTTCAGAGCCCTCTTTGTGTTTGAAAAGTCTTCTAGGGGACTGTGCACGCCAGGCACAGAAAGAACAGCGTTAAGGCAATTCGATGAAATTCAGTGACATCTCAGTTTAAATAGCTCTTCATAGAGCAAGAACAGAATCAGTTGTGTTAAGGATCTGTAGGAGTTGCTTTCAAGGAAGGGCTGCCTTGCCCAGAACTGTGTATGACCTCAGGAAAAAGAAGATATACAGATTAGAATGGTGGTATATATTTAGGGTAATATTTGGTTTAAGCCTTATTACTGTGAGACCTTGTAACTGTTCAGCAACAGGGCTAGAGAAAATACCACAGCTTCATAGCAGAGGTGATGAAAGCAAGTCGATGTACTGCTATTAGCAAATCTCACTAGCCATGAGCCAATGGATCATTTCTCTCTAGATTTTGATGATATAGAGAGATATAAAATTGACTAAGAAGTGAGTATTCACAAAGCAGTCAAATGTTTGGAAAATAAAATTAAAATAAAGTATTTTACAAAACCAAATAATCAGGTTACCTTTAAACAGTCATTGCAGAATTAAGAAAAAATGGTGATTAAGTGATTCATGAATCTTGATCATGCTGATTAGTGTCGCAGATGCAGTTTCAAGTCCTTCCACAGTCTAGAAGATAAACAAGGCATCAGGTTGGCTTCAGACTTGCACTTTTCATGGACAGTGCCAGTGAAGGCTTCCTCAGTGAGTGCTCACATGCACATAAATAGGGGTATTTAGAAAGATGGGACCACAAGAAGAGAATGTCCCATCTCCTTCTGTTCCCAAACTTACTAACAGACCCATACCTCACTCTGCATTCTTGGCCTTTCCAAGTCTAGCAAGTTTGATTAATTTTGCCACTTATTAGTTACTACCATTTTATCTCACAGACTAGGATAATCCCCATCATAATTAGCTGCTCCAGTGTCTTGCCCTAAATGAGCCCCTGCAGTGTTTTATCATCATTAATGGGCAAAATGCTTTAGATCTTCCTCAGAAGAAAAGGAAACTGATGCATGGAGTCTCAATCTGTCAGCAGAAGGGCAGCCAGGGCAATCTTCTGCTCTGCATGACAGGGCCCTGAAGCATTTTTCCTGTGAGCCTAACAGGGTGGAGAGGAGGCTTTTGTACATATTTGCCCTGGTTTTTCTTTTCCAGATCCCATTTGTTCAGTAATATCGTTTAAGACAATACAGATATTAAAACATATTCTGTCAAATAAAAAATAATTTCTTATCTTTCCTGTAATACCTGGAATGCAATTATCTTATTAGTAGCTTCTGTAATTATAGTAAAAGAGCTCTTAGCTGCTTTAAACGAGGAATAATTATCACAACTTGACTCTCCAATAAGTAAAATGGTTAAGGGGCTGGGTGTGTGGCTCTTTCACAGGCAGGGGGATACCAGAAGTGTTAACTCTGGTGCCACCAATACTGTCAAGCTGTATTTGCAGACAGAGGGGCCCAGGGCCAGCTCTGGCTGAGCAGTAAAGCCTTTTGCCAGTGTTGGAGACGGAATGACACTGCTCACAAAGACCCCGGGGACAGCACAGTCATTTCTGTGTGTCCCAGAGCCAGGTTTCTGTTCAGCTGTTGCTTGTCCACAATTGACCTTTCTCTCTATTGTATGTCACTCTTAAATCCTTTCTTGTTTCTGAATTGGTTAAATACCACTTTCTTTCTACAAAGAGTTGTCAAAATGGCACAGACATAATTCTTCATCTAACAAACTCACTTTTTCCTCCTAAGCCTTCATCTTGTTCCCTAATCTTTTCTTTGTTTTTTTTATTCTGATTTCTGTTGCTTGCAATAGCCTTTTACTTTTCAGTCATGCTTCAGTCCTTGTATTTGGCAGAGTTCCTTGTTTCTTTACTGCCAAACTTCTTCACAGTTGCCTTTCAGAAAGTTTAATCCAAATAAATTAAATTTGCTCCTAATAAACTTTATTTTCACCTTTACAAACTTGCTTTTCTTTCTGTACCCAGCTATAGTATCTTTAGGATCAGGAGCACATGAGAGGGGGCTTTATGCACAATTAGTGTATGCAACTGGGCCTTGCTAAGCTCCACATGGTATTTCTGCTTAGCCTGGTCTGCTCTAAGAGGTAATTCATCATGGTGTGAGTTATTACAGATGAGGTTTAGCTTGTCAGCTTAGCCTGGTCTGCTCTAAGAGGTGGTTCCTCATGGTGTGAGTGATTGCTTGAGCAGACAGATGAGGTTTAGCTTGTCGTGAAGAGGCTGTCTGTCTTTTCAGGCACCACCAATATCAGACCCACTGAGGAGAAGGATCACAGGTGAATGGGAAGAGCAAAACCTGTTTGCCAAATGGTAGGTTTCTCAAAAAAGAGTGGTTGTCATTTGCAAAAATGTTTTTCTTTTTTCTACCAGTGAGATGCTGCTGATAATTAGTCATTTGGCAAAGCTAAGAACTGATAATAATGTCAAGATTTGAGGCAAACTGAGTGAAGATTAAAGTAACCTGGGGAGGGTACATGAGCTTTTGCCCTCTTATTATCTTAAGATGGTCCTTTCACTTACTGACATCAGTTCACCTATAAAGCATAACGCTAAACAACATTTCTATGTAAATTCCTTCACTCCACTTGATCAGGTGAAAAAGCTCTCTTTCATAGCATTGGTTCCTCTGGAAACCACAGCACAGTGGCTTTCCCCAAAGGATCTGAAAATCTGGCTCTTATACATTGAGGAACTTCTAGCTTTATTTACATCACTCATTGATTAGTCAGGAGAACTATGCCATGTGGGAAGTACTTTGGAATCTTTGTTCAACAGTGGACTACTGACATATTTCCTATGAAATGCAAATCCAAAACTGTCTCAAAACATGAAGATTCCTTTTTTCTTTTTTTTTTTCCCCTTTAAATTTCTGCTCACCGAGACTTTAAAGTCAGGAATACGAAGAGGAAGACAACTATGCTGTTAGCACAGCAGTAAAATGGTATCATCATTGTGTATTCCCTTTGAAATGATGCTCTCTGTTTGAGCCATGTCCTGTGATTCAGTTTGGCTCTCTGTATCGGTATCAGGTAAACCACCAGTCTGTGGCACAAACCTAACGTTATGAAACCTGTGGTAGGAACCCATACAAAAGCATAAGCACGTGTAAACGTCTCCAAGGTTACATACTGCTGAAAAGGCTTCCAGTATGGGAAATGAAATATGAGATGCTGTGCTGGGTTCAGTCAGGAAAGAGTTCACTCCCTTTCCCCTGGCTGCTGGGAAGCTGTTCCTGGCTGCAGAGAGCAGCACTGATCAGGTCTCAGCTGGCGCTGGGCAATGCCTGCACCAGATTCAAGGTCTGTCTCCCCTTCTGATCCTGCAGCTGCGTTCCCAGCTCTCGCTGTCTGGCTACAGGCAGGGCAGGGACACACAGCTCAGGCACCTGACCCCAACTGACCAAGGGAGTGTTTCATCCCATAGTACGTCACGCTGGGGGCAGAGGCGAGGAGGGGCCCGGGAGCCATTACTCCCTCTCTCTCGTTCACTCCTGGAAGTGTCCAGGACCCTCTCCCTGCCTCCTGCGTTAGCTGCTTTGCTCACTCCTCTGCTGGCTCCTTTGGGAGGGAGTTGGTGCATTTTAGTTTTCCCGGGCTGCTGTCACTGATAGGGTTCACTCGGAATCTGCTGCGATCGCTTTTGGGCTCTGATTCTTCCCCTCCACTGGAGGAGGGGAGGGGGATTTGTGAGAGCGGCTTCGTGGTATTTTGCTAGCTGGAGTTAAACCACGACAGATGCATATCCTGTATGCATCCTATATGCATACGAGAAAAGCTTTTCTTCTTAGATTTTCCTGCATATAATTAGTAAAATAGTAAACAATTCCATGGATGAACATTCAGTTGCTCTAAGCAGCAACTTGACTTGGTGTAGGATGCTGGAAAACTTGTTTCTGAGGAGCAGGAGCTCATGCACAGGCAGCAGTGCCTTGGAGCATGTGTCTTTTTTCTCCAAACCCATCTCCCAGCATTGTGGAGGAAGTGTGCTAGCTATTCTGGCTGTGATTCCAGCCCACACAATAACAGGCTGTCGTACACTGCTCTTAATCCAATATCTCTTTCAGTGACAGAGGAATAAATGTAAAGTTGTCTATAATTTATTGAAGATTTGACATGAGATAAGATCAGGTAGTGCAATCCTATTATATTAATATTTACCAGGAGTAACACCTTGGCTCTGCTGAAGTCGAGTGTGGGCTTTGTGTCGAAGATTTGACATGAGATAAGATCAGACAGTGCAATCCTATTATATTAATACTTACCAGGAGTAATACCTTGGCTCTGCTGAAGCCGACTGTGGGCTTCATGTAGTCATGGCTTAATCCTCGTGAACCCTGTCCTATCAAAATCATTAGTGAAATTCACCCAGTGTAGAAAGCCAGTAGTAGATGTAAACAGCAGCCCAATTTTTAGAGAACCATGAAACTTGGGTTTGAGTTCTTTGCAAAACTCCTTTTGGAGAGAAGAGTAGTTGTTTCAAAGAGCACGTACAGATCAGGCACCTGGTCAGAGATTTCTGGAGGAAATGCCACTAAACACCCTGAAAGAAGTAAATTATTTCCTAACTTAAAATGCATGAAAAAATAAAAAAATCATGTTAATGTCTGGAGGAAATGGAGATTTAAAAAAAAAAAAACAATTCACCCAAATATATTAGTAGAGTGGTGTTTATTTGCAGAAGAAAAAAACCTAAACCACCAGGCCAAAATACACTTTATAAGACATTTAAAGAGGCAGAAATAGTTTTTTTTTCTCTCAACATATCCATATTTCTATCTTTCCATAGTTAGCACTTTTAGAAAATGTATTAACATATTTTTTTACTGAAAATTACACCTCAAGTCTTGTCACAAGAAAACTATTTGACGAAACTGACACTTTTTTAAAATTGAATTTGAACAGATTTCTTTCAGAGAGAAGACCTCTCCATCTTGTGAAAGTGTTTTAAATACAGGGTCTTCCTGTAGGAAACATAAATATTTTTCTGATGAACAATGAGTTCTTTATTCTGCTACAGGCCTGAACCTGAAGAAAAGCTTTCTAGCTGAAACACAGGCAGTTATATCATTCTGGTGCCTGCCATAAAAATGTTCAGATTTATGGGAAAGGAATGGAAATTCAAGCCATGCTGTTGTATGCAAGTTTATGGCTTAGCTGGGGCATATGTAATAGGAACAGCTGAAGTCTTGGGAGAAAAGAATCTTCAGTGATGAAGAATGAGGCTGTGGTTCAAGTGCTGGGAATTAAATGCTGTGGGTTTGTACCCTGGCTCTTCCTGTGTGTTCTTGGAGAAGCTTCATTCACATTGGACTTTAGATCATCATCTGTGAAATAGGAATAATGACTGTTCTTCTCTGCATCCTTTCCTCTATTTAATCTAATTATTTTCCAATCCATGCGCATAATTTACTTCATGCATATCCACATCCACAATTCACATTCATAATCCTACTTGCTTCATTCCTTCTCTAATTTAAAGAGTAGTCTAGAGAGAAACTATGACGCTTTCCATCCATTGACAGTCACAGACATGACTAGACTTCGTATCTTAATTTTTTTCCTTAACAAACCCATTTTGATAAGACATGCATGAAGAAATCTGGTTGTATCCTATTATACTACACTCCTGTTGTTTTTTTTAGTGCATACATGTTGTAAACTCTTAATGTGAGCTTTTTCTTATTATTTAATGTGATAACTGTTCCCATAGTTCTGTACATTGCCAGGGTGGAAGATTGCACTTGGCAGTCTTACATGTCATAGGGGCAGAAGTAAAGGGGGACGTCTTTTCTGTGCTCTTGGAGAGCATTTCTGAGAGGGTTTAGTGGGAAAAAGCCATCACTTCTACTTGCTGCCAGGAAGGCCTAGGGGAACTTTTCTAAGCTTCCTTTCATCATCAGAAACTTGTCTCTTACCAGGGTCCTCTCCTTCAGGAGTTGGCATTAGAATAATTGTCAGTCTGCTGGAAAGGCAGGTGGGCTGGTAGGCCATTTCCAGTGCTTAGAGAGTCACAACTCTAGGCAGGCTCTTTGAGTGAGTCTGCTTTAAACAAAGGCCGTGCCAAGCGTGTGGACTTCTAAAAAGGGTACCTGCCCTTCCGGGTGAATGACTAGATTTTCCGAAGCCAAGCTAGCCTCTACAACCAACATATAAGAGAGGGTGTTTGCCAAATGGCTGCGCTACGCAGCTGGTGGCTACCTAAACGAAGAGCTTCCCGCGTGCAAGAGCCCACATCAGCGGGAGCAGAAGGGTGCCAGTGTAAGGAGCTTTCCGTCCGAGTCATTAGAGCTCCTCAAAACAGAGAAGCCCCGTGTTTGCTGACAATGAGCATTAAAGGTCCAGCCCCAGCCATAAGTACTTTGCTTAATTCGTAGCTTTAAGATTTTGATTTGAAGCCATAACACACTTCACCTTTTTATCTACATGTAAGATGATTGGGAAGTAAATCTATATTTTGGGTATCAATGTTTTGACTTTTACAAATTGCCCTTAAACATTTCCCATTCTGTCCTCCCAAAGTATTACCGACAGCTTTGGGACAGATCATTGTAAGTCTGGTCTGTCAAGAGAGTGGCTTATCTCTGGAGACAGAAAGAAAAGGGGAAGATAGTTTTGAGAGGGCAGTAGTAGGGAGATATATTGCAGGTATTTAAAAACAAAAGAAAAAAACTAATGCCTGCCTCTTTCCAACATCCCCTAAGCCCAAAGTAAAGCTGATAAAAAGGTAACATTTCACTTGAATAAAATCCCAGATTCAATCAGTAGTTTGCCTTTCAGTGGTTGCAACAGCAGTCTGTTTTAATTTTTCTGTTACAATGTTTCAACTTCAAGGAGTTTTTGCTACGTATTTTTTTTAGAATAAAATAATAATAATACCAACTCTCCTTACACATTATTAATATTTAAATTCAGACTGAAATTTTCAGAACTTTAAAACCCAGAGAAATCATTGATTTGTTTTAACGTGCAAGTGGTACAATAGCGTACGATCCTTCAACATGCATACAGAAGGCAAGAGCTCTCCAGAAGAGACCTGCCACATTTCATATGATGCTTTAAACTGCATTCGGTATAGGATAAGGCATGGTGCCTTGCCTTGCTTTATGAAACATTTTTTAATGGTGGCTTCCTTTTGTCCTTTTTAGTCATGAGATACAAAGAAAAGGCCAAGGGATTAATCTGAACCTAGCTCTTTGACATCTTGGGCTGTTCTGCTGAGCATTCAGCCCTCTCTTTAGTCTACAAATCTGACTGCCTCCAGTGGAATTTATGAACAGCTGTAACATGGTCAAAAGATTTATTCTTCCAGTTCATTTCTCACTAAGTGGACAGACATGAACTCCAGCAATGGTACCTTGTATGGCATACAACCCTCTCTCCAAATGAATATTTATCACTGGTGACTAATAAGAAATGGCATCTCATAGCTTGAAATAGCCATTATACATTTTAAGGATGATCTTATTGAATGACCTGTCAGGAACTTGTATAATGCAACTAGATAGGAAATGTATTAGTTGTGCAAGGATGCCAAATGGTGAGAACAGGCTGCTCAACAGTTGGAGCAAGCTGAGGAACCTTTGTAGAAAGTTGCAGATTGTATTTTGGTTTGAAGCAAATTTGCTGAAGTCTGTGCATTTATATGGCATACCAAAGGCTTTCCTCAGACATCTGGCCTTGTGTCCTCAGCCTGCTGAATGTCTAAAATGCATGTGAAAACTGCTAAAGTCCCTTTAAAGATTTTAGCAGTTTCTGTTTTACTGTCTTGCCTTTGGTGCTTGTAAAGGTTGTCCCCCTTTCTTGATGGCTCTGCCTGTATGTTTGCTAAACGCGGAGTAAACCAGCTTACAACACAGAGGAACCAAGCACTGATGGTGCTGAGGGGGCTATTCCAAACCTCTGTTCCATTTTCACTCGCACACCTTTTTGCTGCAAGTCATGCGCTGTATCCTTTGTCTGGAAAGTGGACAGTGAATGGTTCAGTAGTGGCATTCAAAAAAAGATATTTTGAGACCAGAGTATTTAAGGCCCATGAAGGTTACACTGCCTCATGGGACCAATTGAGAAGTGCTGAGGGAGCAGGGCTGCTTGCGGGTTTGACAAGATCCTACATGTTATATCACAATGCGTCTTAATACAGAGGGTCACGATGTCAACCAGATCTTGAGGAGCTTGTGAAGTCCCAGCTGTTACACTCCTTGTGCTCCTGTTGTGGCTGGCTGTAGGCAGGACAATTGCCCAGAGTTTTTTTCAGACTCACTCTATACTTATTTTCCTTCTGAGCAGTAACTGGAAAGAGCGAAGACTGGTTCTAACTGGCATTGCAAGAAGAAAATAAAACCAGATGAAATGCTTGAAGCAAACTATCCAATTTGTAAAATTCGATGCTTTCAACTCTTTCTAATCTTTAGACACAGATTCTTAAAAATTAATAGCTTATTTTTGTAACAAATGAGTGTAACAAATATATCAAATGTATTAATTGTTGGCATAACTGCTGTTGTGGAAATCAGTCGTAAAAACTCCTATTGACTTCATCTGGACCAGAGGTAGAGCAGTACTAAATGCTTGCGGAAAAATTGTCTTGAAACTATTTGTTGTGGTTTAACCCCAGTGGGTAACCAAGCCAAGCACCACACAGCCTCTTGCTCACCATTCCCCAACAGCAGGAGAGGGGAGAGAATTGGAAGGGCAAAAGTAAGAAAGCTCGTGGGTTGAGACAAGAACAGTTTAATGACTGAAATAAAATTAAAATAATTTTATAAAGAAAAAAAGGTAATGAAAAGGAAAACAACAAAACAAGAAGAGAGAGGGAGAAACAAAACACAGGAAAAGTGATGCAACTGCTGACCAACTGATGCCCAGCCTGTCCCTCAGCAGTCCCCTGACCAACTCCCCCTAGTTTATGTACTGGTCATCATGTCATACGGTATGGAACGTCCCTTTGGCCAGTTTGGGTCATCTGTCCTGGCTCCTTGTGCAGCTCCTCGCTGGCAGAGCATGGGCAGCTGAAAAGCCCTTGACTTAGAGTCAGCACCGTTGGCAACAGCCAAAACCTCCGTGTGTTATCACATTGTTCTCCTGCTAAATCCAAACCAGCACTGTACCAGCTACCAGGAGGAAAACTAACTCTATCCCAGCTGAACCCAGGGCAGTATTGATAATGAAGAATAGATGAAAGCAGAGAAGTTTAAGAACACATTTTTATTATAAGAAGTTTATTAGTTTTGCTGCACCATCAACTAGAGAAAATAGGAAAAAAGTCGTTCACTGTTTTAAAGTGCTAACATATTTGTGATCTTGACTTCTCAGTTGGCTTGCATTTCCAACCACAAAATCTCAGTGAAGAATTTTGGAGAAGACTAACAAGTTGGATGTGACCTTTGGTCTTGGAAAAATCCAAGCAGTAAAACTAGGTGGATGGCAGTGAACCTACTGCTGAATTCTTGCAGCCCACAGGAGATCCTCACTGCACACCAATGCCCAGGCCAACAGAGGCTTGAAGCAGTGGGCAGCTGAAGTGCAATTCCGGCATGCCAACATATCATAAAGTACTGACATTTAACACTGAAATAGCATCAAATAAAACAGCTGCTAAGCAGAAATTGTTCACTTCAGGCCAAGTCAGTTTAAAGCGAAATAATTTATTCCAAGCTACATAGCCCTGGATAAAATCACCAAAGCGAAATTACACTTTTTGTATCAGGAAATACTGTGGTAGAAAATTTCTGCCCTGCCCTCTCTCTTCTATCAGTGTTCCTACCCCATCTAAAAGCTGTTCTTAATATGCTAGGATACTGAGAACTCACAGGAAAAATTTGTAATCACTTGGAGGGGCCTTTGAAATGTTTTAAAGCTCAGGCCTGTGCCATGAAGGAGTTAAAGAAATGCTCTTTGCTGTGTTAGAGCAAGTCTCCTCTCAGCTGTGCTTGAGGTGACTCTGACAATCCTCAAGGCACACGAGGGTACACGGCCACTGAAGCACATGTTCTTCCGCTATCAGACCGATGGCACCGCTCCTGCGTTTACCCTGTTTTTCCATAGGCCATTGTTTGTTCATTAAACATAGGAAGCAGGATGTGAAAGCTTAGGTTCATCTGACTCCGTAGAGGTCGGTTAAGTCTTAACCTCTGCGCGATATGTTTTTGCAAGTGTCTGAAAACCTGCCTGGTTTACAGTGCAAGCAAAATAAAAATAAATTACATGAAATATGTAACCTGGAAGTGTTTCTAGGACTTTGTTTCTAATTAACATGCCAGAAGGGGAAGCGGGAGATTAAGAGTTTTGATCAGATTTCTGCTTTATCACTAGCATTATTAGAAGTAACCAAATAGGAAAATTGTGCCAGTTTTGGAGCATGACCCTGTTTTCAGTGTAGTCACTGGTGTTTTTATCACCCATTTCTGTGGATAAGATTTCCAGCCCTTAGTCCTTTCAGTTTAGTTGTATAGAAGCTTAGACCTGCTTTTAATCATTTAATTATCCTTTTCTGAATTAGCTTTAATGTTCTTCCTATTTATTTGTATTAAAGAAACTACAACTATTCTTTCAAGTGCTTAAGTACTGTCTGGTTGGGTGGTCTTATTCTTCTTAAAAGACAAAAGTGTTGAAAAAAACCATCAAGTCCTGACATTAATTAGCTATTTATGGCTTCTTATTTAATGTCAGATTGTCATTTAATGTAGCCTATATAGCTTTAAAATGTTTAGTTTGGGTTATAAAATAGACCCTGATTATATGGGACTTATCCTCCCTGAAATTATTTCTTTCTGTAGACAACTGGATGAAAGACTTCTAGCTGTAATTCCTAGGCATTTTTTTTTCAGTATTTTTTCCGTTTGTTTAAGTAAAAGAAGCCAAATAATCCTAGGCAGAAAACCAAATTACTGAAAAGATCATACCTTACTGCATAGGTCCTCAGTAAGCCAAGGGCATCCTCTGTTGCAAAAGGCTATAATTAGTAGCTAATTAGATAAATTCAACAAAGAAACAATTTAACATAAATATAACCTTTTGATGTTCAGAATATTGAATGTGAAAACATAAGATTGAGATTCTGCTGCCATCAATGGCAATCGAGAATGGACTAAAACTAGTGGAAATACTTCACACTTGTGCAAAATCAGTATTATACCCAAAGACCTCATTGCAAATACATAAACTGGGCTAATTCATAATGGTATCTGTTTACAGGTTTTATCTTTAGATCTTAAAAAGACTTAAAGATTCCAGTGAAAGATCATTGTGCTATGCAATTTATTAATACATAAGGAAATGACAGTCCTTTCCCATAAACGTAAGAGTCTAAATACTTATACAAATATTTAAAATCTTTTAAACTGTTTTTTCCAGCACAATTAGGTACTTAAAGTAAGCACGTTAACTTATTAGGTAAATCAGAATGTGAAAAAGCTTCAGCATAGTGCACTATAAGCTGCAGGACCTTCCCGCTTTGTGAAATGACATGTGGAAAACAGGGCTACCGTGCAGCTCCACAGTGGGCTTGAGGACTGACAGGGGACTGTGACAGCTTCTGGGGAAGCAATTCATCTGCCCAAACTCAGATGTCTAGTGCAGATCCAGATGCACACACACACCCTCCCCCCAAAAAAAACCCAACCCAAAAGGAGACATTTCATTTGAAAATGAGAGTTGGATGTGCCCCTTACCCTTTCCCTCCTCTGGGTAAAAAGGGAAGGATTAGCTCACACTTCCGAGGTGTGGAGGAGCAGTTCTGTTCCCTCAGTGGGCACACTAATTCCAGGACCCACAGAATTAGTAGCTGACAGGAGACTCCAGTGCAGGGGTCTTTGCAGGCACCTGCCAGAATTCTTAATGCTGGCACCGAGGCATAACATAAGGTCCTATTTACATCCTTCTTGTAGAAGTATTTATATATCTTTCCTGTTACAAACCTATCTTGATTGGTCTGGTTCATCTTGTAATAACTCCTGCCTGGTTATGTTATCCATGGGTGAAAATAAAACTGGATCTTACAGTCCTTCGGTTACTTGACTGGCTCCCAGGCTTGGAGCTTGTTCTGAAGATTTCAGGAGCAATCTGTTCCTCACATAAGAAACCCTAAGATGCATTGCCTGGCAGCCTTTGTTGTCCAGGTCAAGCCCATTCCGCCTTCCACACGTGTACATGGGACTGGGACACACAACTGCAATATGGTGGTGGATGCAAAGCATTGTCTTTCAGCTGAGCTGGGATAAGTGACTTTGCACGCTGTATTGATCGATGACAAGCGCAGAGCAAACACATCAGCCTAAGTCTCGGTGTCTAGAGAGCTGCAAGCTCAGACACAGGTGCAGACTTCTGTCAGTAGTAAATCATTAAGCTGGGATATAATATTAATAAAGAATAAAGTAACAAAGTATTTACAGAAAGCAAGAAGCAAGGACTGATTCAGAAAACTAATGAAGGTAACAAAAACATCTCTGTTTTTCAGATGTGATTTCACTGGGTAAAAATCTGGCTGTATGGCTGGGCC
This sequence comes from Eurypyga helias, assembly GCF_000690775.1. Taxonomy (NCBI): domain Eukaryota; kingdom Metazoa; phylum Chordata; class Aves; order Eurypygiformes; family Eurypygidae; genus Eurypyga; species Eurypyga helias. Next base: position 9,265 of record NW_010223721.1, on the reverse strand, counting down.
CAAAGAGTGGTGGTGGATGGAGTTAAACCCAGTTGGCAGCTGGTCACAGGTGGGGTTCCCCAGGGCTCAGTACTGGGGTCAGTTTTCTTTAGTATCAGTGAGCTGGACAATGGGATCGAGTGCACCCTCAGTAAGTTTGCAGATGATACCAAGTCGGGTGGGAGTCTTGATCTGTCTGAGGGATCCCTCCTCCAAGGGATCTGGACAGGCTGGATGGATGGGCTGAGGCCAATTGTATGTGCTAGTAGTTTCTTCATCAATGAAGATTCCATGGGAATCCCTTTTGAAATGCAGGCTTGTCCTACCCCTACCCTGCCCCCGCCAAAAAAAAGCAGCACCCAAACAAAATTTCTGGACGTACAAAAATATAGTTCTTCGATGTGACAGGGTTGTGTTTGCTGTGCCAAATTTTGATATGCTCTTTCATTTTAAATGCTCTTCAAATAACATTTTGCAACAATTTTTGGTTGTATTTATTCACATATAAAAATAAATGTGGATGGAGAAATGTAGTGGTTAATTAAGTTAGGTACGACAGTGGGAAAACACACAGTTTCATATGTGGTCATTTTGACTGAACTCTGCTCTACTAATTAAATCCATCTTAAATAACCACTAAAATAAGACAAAAGTTTGCTGTCAGAATCATCCTTTCTTATTCCAGCTTTTACCGCACACCTCCTCTCTCTGTCAATTTGTATTGCAAGCTTTTGAGGGCTAGCTACTTCGCAGGGCTTGTCCAGTGCCTAGCGTTATCAGCCGTCATTCCGACTTGCTGCTTGGACATGACTTTAATGCACGGGATTAATACTGTGTGGTTCTGAGAAAAGTGCCTCCTGAAGAAATTTCACTATATTTAGATTTATTGCCATCCTGTTTAGGTACTTATATATGCTAATAAAGGTATGAATTCACCTTCATGTTCTTCAGTAATGTTAACCTGACAACGTGGCTTTTTCAGGCATGAGAGTGAGATCGTACAAACTGAGTGTCTTACAGCAAGCAGCTATGCCATGGACAACTTAATTTTCTATTCATGTTAACATCATCCATGCTAGCAAAAACATGGCAGGTACTATCAGGTTCTGGTATTCCTTGTGGAAAAATTATGAAAGCATAAATTCCCATTCCATCTTTAGGGGAAAAATGTGCATAACAAAAAAACAAAAGTAGGCTGTCTGTGGTTGATGCTAAAAGCAGCTCTGCATAGTTGGTATGCTAAAGGAATGCTAAGGGAAGGACATTGCTTTTCATAGGACATATAAACTGTGGGAACTTCATTTCTTTTCTTCTTACCATACAGAAGAACGCCTCTCATAGCCATTCCCTACAACCACAGTCCCTTGATTTCCATTCAAGCCATAGGATGCTGTATTTTTACATCTTTAACTTCGATATGGTAAAGTAGGGGACCTCCCTCCCTACTTTCTTCTAACTTCCAGACTTAATCCCAGCTTGGACTGCAGGGGATGCCCAGAAAGACGTTCAGGTGTGCCATTCAGGAGGCAATGTGGCACACCTTAGTGGTCTTGTTCTCCCTGCCAGAGAATCCCATGGAGTTTTCACTTAGGATAGAAAAGGTAGATAGGAGAAAGGCAAGAGCAGACATTGCTTTGAATACTCAAACCCTCACTTCTTCTTGTTTTGCTTAGGAGATTAAAAACTGTTTACAGTTTCTTGCAAATTAAGAACAGCTGCTTATAAGCATAAGGGCCTGTCCTGGTCTTAACCCCCCTCTACACGTTATTTAAAAGGCAACAATGACTTTATGCATGGTTTGGTGACCATTGTTCTTTTTAGAACATTGTTTCTATTTTAGTACATACTCTCTCCTTTCTTCCTTTGAGATGTGACCTTGCAAAGCCTGTGTACAGATGAACACAAGTATGTCATTTATAATTAAAACTTTCCATGGTTAAGACTCTGGCCTTTGGGGTATCTGTGCTTTTGTGTGCTAAAAAGGCAAAAGTGACAGCTTTAGTTTTGCCTGAAGAATCCAACAAAGTAACACTGGTTCTTTCATTTGGCTCCAAGGTATTCTTGCAAAAGTGCATCATTCTTTTGTGAATTGTTATAATCTCATGTGTTTTTTTCCTCTCTGAAATCGCTGCCATGTCTCACCACAGGAGTATTTTATAATTTGGTTTTGCTCATTCTGGTTCTGGGAGCAAGGAGGGGGATCTCTCTGGTGGTACTGCATGTGGGTGGTCTGGAGCATGAAGCCGTACATCATAGCTCTTTTGTGAAGAACAAAAGGCCTGCAAGTAAATTTTGTTGACCGTCGTATTGCAACATAGATCTGGTATGGTGACGCAACTTCAAAATGAGATTCTTCCTGTGGCCTGCTGGAAACTGCATTCCAAGAGCAGACCAGATGACACAGTCATTTTTATAGACCAGAAGGTCTCATGTCTTGTGTAGGTGTATCGTGAGTGTTGGCAGATGGGCTCTTTCAACCTCTGCTGTCTGCTTTTTATCTTTCACACGGGAATGAATTTAACCTCAGCTGAAGACACAGCAGGCGAGGGCCTATTATTATGGGTATTACAGTACAGGCAACGGCCAAACTTGCTGTCACCTGCGCCCCAAGAAAACCTTCATCATTGCACAGACATGGCGGTGGCTTTCCCCAGGTGGCCAGATGCCCCCCCCTTGCTTCGCCAGCACACACTACACATCTCAAAGAACAAAGTGGAAGGGAAGGAAAGAGAAAATCACACAAGTTATATTCTCTTCCTTTGGGTTGTTCTCTTCCTGTGACCTTTGGTTGCGTTTACCATTCTTCCCCCAGGGTGCTGTATCATTGTTTACATCGTTGCCCCCAGATGACCGATGTGTTGTTCGATCCTACTATATTTACATACCTTCTGCACTGGTGTGCCAAAAACCTATTTTCTGATTCTAAAGCCGCCAAGAGAGAAGAGCACTGTTGGTGTTAAAGGCTATTTAGAGTAGCCTGTAGCACAGGTACTGAGATGAAAAGATAATCAGTAATATATTACTTTTCCAGTGTGGAAAAATCCAGGTGTTGGCATGGGCTAATAGAAGTATACTTTGTCTACAGGACCTTCTGCTTTTTGTTTTACTTTTTTTGGGGTGGGGTTTAAGGACAGTGCTCAGCCAAACTCCACCGTAAGCAATCCCTACATAGTGAATGATGCCCAGTCTATCTTACCATGACTTAACTAATATTCATAGTCTAACTGTATGTCTCATGCTTGCATTTTGTGGGGAACAAATCTCTGTCCTTCTATGTCCAGACCTGAAGCGGGAGAACTGGATTATGCTATCCTTATATATCCCATCTTCCTCGTACTCCCTGAAAGAGTATTTTGTGCAACCTGCAAGAGGAAAGAATGCGGCAGAGATGGAGCTCCTCTCTGTACATTAGCCTCTGCCTCCAAGCAGGAATACCTAGGTCCTGCTTCTGGCAGATGTTGGTCCGATGTGTTCCTAAAGACTTCCACTACCCTCCCTTTCCCTGACAAACTAGTCCAGTCCAGGGTATCCTTATCAGTAGAAAATTTGTCCTAATGGCTGACATCAATCTGTACTGCTGCTGCTTAAACCCACTTATTCCTTGTTGTCACTCACTAGGGACATGCAAAATGCATCATCCTCCTTCTTGGTCAGCAGCTGTGTATATGTTTAAAAATGCATGCATGTGTGTGTGTGTGTCCCGCCAAACTGTAAACGGCACACATAGAAAATAGCAGAAGCTACATTTTTTCAGCCACTAAAGGTGTGTAACCATGTGAACTCGGTTCCCCTGTACACTGCTGACCAGTATGGTAGCTAGCATCCTCTTCTGTTCGACTTGTTCACAGAAGCTTTAGTTCATAAGTATATAAACTAGTGTTTACACACACTAATGGTAAGAGGGAGGGCTGAGGTCTTACGGGCTAAGAAACTAGCAAAAAAGAAGTCCTTTGAGCCTCCTTCCCCTCATCCCCTCTCCGCCTCACTCAGGCTACACAGATTTAAAAACTACGTTCAGATCCATAAAGATGCATCTTAATGGATTTGCTAGAATAACTAATTCTTGGTTTAAGATTCATTTAGAATTTTCAAAGTATTGCAGAAATACTTATTAATTCAACTTAACTGTATTTACCGTGTGAAAGATGCCGCAGTGTTACGCCAGCTTCACAAAGTGGGAAACGAGACTAGGCAGGCTCAATGCAAAATTAGGGATGATTAAAACTAGACTTCTTAACCAGTGGTCCAATTTTCAGAAAGTCTAAGCCCTCCTTAGTGGTACAGGTTTTACAAGTATCTACTTATGGCCATTAATGAAACTGAATTGGCCAACTATTGAAAAGAAAACAGAACACTTAAGTACTTTTTTCTCATCTTTCACAATTAATCTTTTTGTTTACTGTAATTGTTTTACTTCTTTTCAATCAGATTTTCAGAAGATACTGTAAGAAGAGATGCAGCAAGGCTATTTTCTGCAGACTTAGTGGCTTTATTACCTTCTTTAATTCTTTTTACTTTGTTTAAATACAGGCATGCAGGAAAAACATAGTCTGTATTAACCATTGGAATGAACATAAGTCTTAGGTGGTTGACCCCAATCTATCTTTGATGACAACTGAACAAAGAAATACAAACTCACTTCCATATGTTGCTTACTATTTGCACTCAACCAGATATCTAAACATTCTGAGAATCTGGTCATTCAGCATTACAGGGAAACTTCAATGAGCTCTTGGGGGAACAAGGGACGCAGGATGTGACCTCCTAATGTGAAGCTTGCCAGACTAAAATTAGATGCATTAAGGAATTTCTATGGACACTTGCAACTAACTCCATTTCTTCTCGGGTTGCAGTGGCATTCAACAAAATTAGCCTCTATGTCTTGGACCAGCAGGGGGGGGAGAATAAATCTTTCAAAATCTTAATTATTTCTTTGCTTTCTAGACACGGTCTCATTATAAAACCTTAGTTTCCCTATAATCAATTACTTTTAATCATTATTGTTACCCTTAAAATTTTAAGACAGTAACATATTCTGTACAAAGTTAGAAGGTAAAACTTTGACAAAGTCCTGCTGTCTGAGGACACATGGTCACATATTAAATTAAAAACTTAATAAAAATAGGTAATTTTCTTTGGAATTTTCATATGGGAACTACAGTTCTGACTTTGAACACTTTTTAGTTCAGCATATTAACTTCTTTTTTTTGGAGATGCTTTTCACTTTCATTGACTTTACCATTAGGGATGAAAAATTCATAACCAAAAGAGTTTGTTTCTGCAGAAAAAAAAGGTACTTTGAGACCTATCCCCATGATGTATATATAAAAATGTGCCCTTTTTTTGGTGGAGATTTTTGAGCATGGCAGGGTGTTTGGTGTTATTTATCTGGAATACGGGCAAATTTTGAAATGATGGGTAGTCTGCATGAGGTAGACATTCTTCACATAGCCTGATTGGTTATTCATATATTTTTACCATATGCCAAAAACCTAAGCATTTTGCTATTTGGCAGTGTCCAAATAGAGAAAATAATGACTTAACTTCTTTCAAATAGAAATTTGAATATGTCCTAGAAATTGGAATGGAATAGCTGGGAATGAAGTAACTAAAGAAAAGTTGGCATTGCTGCTAGTGATGAGTAAATGCCCCAGACTGCAGTTACACAGTCAGATCAGTTCTGTAATTTTTTCAGTACTAGGATTATGGGGGGATGGGGTGTTTGTTTATATGACTTTGAAGCAGATCCCCATTTGTTTTCCACATTTTTCTGCAAATCTTGTTTTCTAACATATTAGCTGCCCTAGGAATTTATGAAAGTTGAAGCAGCTAAAAGACACAAACTGCTTTAAGCTCAGCACATCCATCTTTAACCTAGCCTGCTGTAGTCTTTCTTGATGCCCTTATGTCAACTGATTTTGAGTTTTTATGTCTGAAATGAAAGTTTTTTGACCTTGCATCAGAGATCTGGGAGAATTCAGCAGCATATGGATTATAGGAATGGACAATACAACCACATGAGTCAAAAGGAGATACAAAGCTACAAAGATGGGAAAAGACAAGGGTAAAATTGAAGGGGGCAGAAGTTTTATCCCTTGAGCCAGCCCACATGTATTCACATAAAAACTAGTTAGTTTGCACAGGTAGAGTGTTGTGGAGCTGGAGGCTCCAGAACCAGCTGACCGAGGTAGCGAGTGTGCACCCTTTGGTCCGGCATGGACCAGGCTTTCTTTCCTCCACCTCTCTTCCCAGGGAAGCAAAAGAGGTGAAGACTTGGCATCAAGCTGGGATTCACTTGAAGATGGCAAAAGCGTGGAGAGGACAAGGCCCCTTCCAGCCTCTTCAGTTGTCACTCTTGGGAGGGGATTGGTGGCAAGAAAGTGTACCACAGAAAACCTTGTGGCCATGCTCCAGGGTGACGGAAAGCAGAGGAGTGGTGACATTCAAAGGTTAAGGCTGCAGCCTTTGCAGTTAATCAGACCCCATTGTTGGTGGCCTTTCTGCTGTCCACATCAAGGACCCTGCCTGACAGCTGTGCAAAGGAGACACACGAATACACACACAAATAAATTACCAGTTAAATCACCCAATTTAGTTGCTCACACTGGAATTTACTTCAAGAGCAGCATTACGCATGCACACGCACACGTGTAAGCGCTGGCAGTTTAGGGGCCTGCAGTGTTATGCATATATTTTGCCCGTTAAAAGCTACTTTTGTTTTACTTTGAAATCTCACTTTTCTCTCCTTCCTCCTCTTGTATATTTATTCTCATGCATTGGTAAGATGTAATCAGCGACGCTGCTCTGGACCTGCATATAATGTCACCTTGTTCAGCAACCCTGGGACACCATGAAAGCTAAATACCTTTGAGTAGAACCAAATATTTTTTTCTTTAAAAATAACAGGGATAAACATATCAAACACAGCTTTGCTTTTCTTTTCCTTTGGCGTAACGCGAGCAAATGTCTTTGGCAAGAGTGGTTTTGATCATGTGCTTAGGAGAAAGGGCAGTTTTGATGATATGTTTAGGTGTGGGGAGACAGCCTCGTAAGGGGAAGGTTTATTGGATACTTGGAGGGAGCAGCTTGTATAAACTGTCCCCTGTTCTACAGAGCTGCTCTTTGCAGGCACTGTTTTGCTTTGGGGTTTTTTTAGGTTGTTTTCTTTTTTCCTGAAGGCAGCCTGCAGAGCCGAGTTTGGCTGTGCGTAACAAAAGCCTGGCAGAGAGCAAGCCCAAGTCACCTGTCTGCCCCTGGATTGCCAAAAGCTGTGGCAGAGGGGCTGGGTAACAGTTCAAAAGCTCAGACACCAGGCAAATGAAAACATTACTGCAGCCAAGGACCATTTCCTGATATTTCACTGCTGGTTTTTAGCAAGTGGGGGTGGGAGGAGGAAGGGTCTGGAAAATATTAAGTTGGCCCCAGAGGGCATTTAAAAAAAAAAAAAATCTGGAATTTTGCAGACATTAACTGTCTGTTGCATGGCTGTGTGTTTTTCTTGGAAATCCAGCACAGTTATGTAACATGTTTGGGCTTTTTTTAACTTTCCTTTCTTTTCAAGGTACCACCGGAGCTTTTGGCTAATGTTTTCATCATTATAACCAAGTAAGTTTTAGGTATGTGTTCTCACTTTTCATGAATAGCTAAGCTGATTTAAGAACAAACACAAAACCTGAACAATTCTCATTCAGATCTGTTATTATGCAGAGGTTTGCCTTTCTTTCTGCTGTGTGAGTCCCACTCTAAGGCAACTTTTGACAAAAGACAATGCTCTTAACTTATTTACTTTCAGGGTGAGGCTTTATTTGGGGTGGGAGAGTTAAGGACATAACTATACAGGGAGCAGTTTAAATGGTTTAGTATAACCCCCTTTTCTTTCTGATCTGTCCAGGCACATATGCTGGGATTATAAAACACACGTCTTTTCATTACGTTCCCCAGACACAGTGAAGTTGTTAAGTCTGCCACATCTGTTTGTCCTTTCTCGACCTCCCACATTTTTGGCTTGGGGTGAAAGAGCAGTATTTCCCCCATAATCGAATGGCAGAGCAGGAAGGGGGGTGTTCCTGCAGCTGAATAACAGAGCACGATGAATGACATCTCTTCTGAAGCCTCTTAACACTGGCCCCTTCGGGGGGTGGGGAATTCTTTTGGTTACGTTTTATTTTTGGGGTATCAAAAAGAGAGGCTAATGGAGGTAGTAGACAGAGGTAAGAGAACGGTGGGAGTGTTTCTTTTTGACATACGAAGTTTGTTCTGTTCTTTCTCCAAAAGAATGCACACGAATTAGTTCATTTGCATATGCTGGTCTCAGGTTGTGACCGGGAGTGGTTACAGGTCTTGGATAAGTGGGTCATGGCGATTCAGTTCTTGATGGGAAATGCGTTCACACAGTGTTTTTCTAAACAAAGCTCAGAACACTTTAAAAAGGTGTCTCAATAATAATGTTACTTATTAGAGGAACAGAGGAATTAGAGGGATTTTGACAATGTAAAGAGGCTTGTCTTGGGAAACTTTCCATTTCTGGCTCTAATGTACATTTTACCCACAATGTGTATCAAGATGAGACTCAGGCTTAGTTTATTCCACCTCCCTCATCCTCATGCTGTATTCAGATCTGGAACCTGATAAGCCTGGGTATCAGCACCACCATGGCAGAGCTCTTAACTGCTGGTGGCATAAAATGCTGCTGGTACCAGAGCCAACTAGTGTAACGCATAGTAACTCTTGTGGTGATAATTTGTGGGTCCTGATGGGAAGCACCCACGGGTGCTGAGGGAGCTGGAAGATGCCACTCTCAATAACCTTTCCTCAATCATGGCAGCTGGGAGAAGTGTCTGAAGACTGGAGGTAAGAAAATCTCACTCCTATCTTCAAGACAGACAAGAAGGAGGACACATGCAGCTATGGGCTGGTCAGCCTCACCTCGATCTCTGGGAAGGTGATGGAGCAGCTCATCCTGGAAACCATGTCCAGGCACATGAAGGACAAGAAACTCCTCAGGAGTGGTCAGCATGGCTTCACCAAGGGGAAGTCACACTTGACTGACCTGATAAACTTCTATGATGAACTGACGCACCTGGTAGATGAGGGGAGAGCAGTGGCTGTCCCAATTACAGCCTCACAGCCCCTCAGGCTGTTGCTGTAGGGACTGGGTGAGCAGACAGTGAGGTGGATTGAAAACTGGCTGAATGGCCGGGCCCTGAAGAGGGTCATGAGCAGCACGAGGTGTAGCTGGAGGCCTGTAACGAGCAGTGTGCCCCCTGGGGGAGAGGAGGGCCATGTC
>NW_010223720.1:6887-17694 GCF_000690775.1 Eurypyga helias | reverse complement strand
ATTCTGTGATTCTATGATTTTCAGGATCTAGTCCGTTATATTTTGTGTTACCATACGATAGCAGCAACAGGGGAAAAGTGTATGAAATCAGACTCACATTCAGATATTGATTAGTATCTTAGTTATCCATCATGGATTTAGCATGCTGACTGATGGAAAATGAGATGCAATTTCTTGATATTGATTGTAACAGGCTTTGCATCAACTTGTAATCCCAGAGGGATGCAGGGGTTTGGGTCAAAATAGTAAGTTATGGCTTTGTCTGCACAGTATGTCATGTAGCCCTCAGTTTGTGGTGAAGGGTCTTATAAGCATATGTTTGTAATAAAACATCAAAATAGTATATTAATTTAACCATATGAATAAAAGTGTTTATTGAGTGATTTTCCACTCCTTTTCATATGTTTTTATTAATACCAGACTTCATGCATTTAATTTAGAACATTTATTAATAATTTTATGTACCTCAATTTACAGGTTTATGAGTGTGTGTACCTCCTCTATACAGTATGCTTGCATGATTTTAATGTGCTTACAATTACTGTATATTTTATGCACATTGTAATTTAGTAATGCATACATACATTTTCAGTCCTATTTATGTTATACATATACCAATCAATAATTAAAAAAAAAAAAATTCAGATTGATCAATCGATCAGTCTCTGATTGCTGTCAGAGAACTAAAACAAATAAAATGAAATAAAGATATATATATGAATCAAAAAGGAAGAATGAAAAGGTTAAATAAATGTATGACCCAAAACTTTAATCCCCCTCCCATCCAGTCTACACTAGATTGTTTTTTCAAAGTTTGCATTAAACTGTGTGTTGGAGTTAATGAATTAAGAGATATGAAAAGCAAGTTATTTAAGTTAAACCAATTATAACAGTTCCACATTATCCTGTTTTTAAAGCTTATCAAATGTTTTAAGTGTGTAAGAAAGCTTTTACTCATTTTACAAGTCTTCCTGTTAGTTCCAATACCTAATTTCAAAGAACCTTACAGACTATGTTCTGCACTTCTGCAAAATATATTCTGTAGCCTGCCAACAACTCTTGGATAGGATTTATGTCAGCCACACAATTTCATCAAGCAGAGCTGCAGGCAAGAGTATTTGTGCTAACATAAATGCCACAAAGATTTTATTATGATGTGACTCAAGGAAATATGTTTTTGGATTTCTTTTAAACTAAAATTGTAAACTTTAATTAGAAATAAATTCACACATGAAAATGTTTGAGATATATGCATGTACTTACTGCACATATGTGTTTCTGTATGCAATTTACCAGGGAAGTTTGTGCACAAAATTTCTAAGTTTATATTGATACTAAAATGCTGACTCACTGTTTGCCTGTAGATAAACTACAGTATCCAGAATACACAGACTTCCTATATTTCAGTTACTCATCTGCAGAAATTTTACTTTCTTTATGCAGTGTTTAGGAGGTGATTGAGCACTGTGACCTTCTGATAAATATAAGCATTTTTAAAAGATACATATTTATATCTGTGAGGCACATAGTTTATCTCTAGGTAACAGAATAACAGAATTAAGTTAATAATGTAACAGCAAGAATGTGTTTATTAAAATTCTGTTCAGCTAGATTTAATGTGAAATGGTTTTTCTACAAGTGGAGGTGAAGTATATTTCAAAGCAGTTAGTCCACAGTGAATGACATAAAAAGGATTACATATTTTATGACTTGAAAAAGAAATAACATTTGCAACAGGCGCCCTCTGAGGCAAGGTTCTCTTTTTAATGAATGTGAGAGAGAAAGATACTGTGTAGATTGCTTTTTTTGTAATTTTCAGCTTCTGTATTTTATACTGTGCAACTCATTTGTAACCTGTCAGAACTGCTATTTGAGACAAAAATAGGCCAGGTACGCTAGTGGTCTATTTTAATGGTGGAATGTCTATAGCCTATGAAATGGAGAAAGTGAAGGAGAACTTCAAAATACTCTGAAATGTAACTTACATTGACAAAAATGTACCTAGCAAGTCCCTAAACTATTCATAAGGAGAACAAAATGAATTGAAGCTATTTAAAAATAACTACTGGTATGACTTTGAAACAAAGAACTGGGTATAATAATAGTCACAATAATAATAGTTACACTTTCCTTAACATCACTGGCAGGAGCAGCTTATCTGTCTAACTACAACATGGCCAAATACCCAAAACAAACTGCACAACCACATAGAAATTAGTGAAGCAAGCAGAATATTCTCACTCATTCTTTGGGTACCAAACTCATTATATTTTCTTTCTGAAACACCTCAGGTGATTTTACAGGATTTTGATTTCTAGCACTTTATTTTTTTTTTTCTCAACTGCTACTCAAAGTTCTAAAACAAACAGCCTTTTTAAGGTACATGGTTTAATCAAAAATGAATGTAAAGTTTAATAGTAGAGCATAACCTACCATGTCAGATTTTATTTTTTTACTACTCCTAATTAAAGTGCTTTTAAAAGCTCTTTTTCTACAAACTTACCAGGTGATATGTCTAAAATCACTGTATTAATCCTACCTAATCATGGAAAGGATGGTCACAGGGATAATATATCCAAGATTCTTATTCTAAAGCTATTTAGTAACATGTGATTAAACAAATCAGATCATAGTCTTCCAGTTTAGGTGAAAGAGGGATCCTTGAATTACGTCAGAGAAATTAAAATAGAAAAAGTGTGTGATTTAAGCAAGTGAATTACTTTTGTCTTCAGAATGTACTGTATCTGCAAGTTTACAGGGGAGGCAGAAAATTGTTCTGCAGCCTTTGAGTCTGAGTGTTCTTCGATTCAAAAGCTTATTTTGAACTGAACCAGTAAGAGCTATGGGGAGAAAGACTAAAGGGTCAAACTTTTCTGAACAGCACAGATCAGACATTACTTTTTAACACAGTTTAAAGCACGGAAACCTCTTGTCTTGCAAGTACAGGTAATTTCTGTAATAGTTTTTCTTGAGCTCTGGTCTACAAAGGAGGTACATTTTGGATGCCTAGAAATGAGTTTAAGAATTCTTTAAAGAAGTAAAACACCAGCTTTTTACGAAGTCTTCTAACCTTACTGTCTTTTTTTACTAAGGAAAGAAGAACAATTTCCTGTTTTGTGATAGGTAACCAGACATTTTGCCCTCTCCAGAAATACTGACCAATTCCTTACATCTGTGTCATTAGACTTATTCAACTATTTTTACCACTTTGTCACTCTCCTAGATTTTCTCCTAGAATTCAGTCAATAAAAGTCATAAGAAATGAAACCTTATCTTGTTCAGAAGGTGGCCTCTTTACCACTGAGCAGTCTGATTGTAAGACTGTTACCTGATTCTACCTGATTCTTTTCAAGAGAGTGTACTGCTCTCAATTTCTCCTCTGAAAAAAGCTGTTCCTCTTTGTACAAATCATATGCTATTACTGAGATGAAAAGAAACAAAAAGCATGAAAAAAATATTGATAAGATAGAGCATTTATGTGGAAATGCTGGATTTCAGATGCCTAAACCAGTCAGGAAGATGAATATTTTTCCGCGTGAAAACCCTATCCATGGAGAACAGCCCTCCCACAATTTTGTAAACAGCACTCCCCTTCACTGAGACAGTACAATTTATTATCAGTAATGCTCAGTATAAACAAAAAGCATGAAAAAAATATTGATAAGATAGAGCATTTATGTGGAAATGCTGGATTTCAGATGCCTAAACCAGTCAGGAAGATGAATATTTTTCCGCGTGAAAACCCTATCCATGGAGAACAGCCCTCCCACAATTTTGTAAACAGCACTCCCCTTCACTGAGACAGTACAATTTATTATCAGTAATGCTCAGTATAATCAGAATGGTTTAGGTTGGAAGGGACCTTAAAGATTACACAGTTCCAAGCCCCCCTGCCATGGGCAGGGACACCCTGCTCTAGACCAGGTTACTGAAAGCCGCATCCAGCCTGGCCTTGAAGACATCCAGGGATAAGGTATCCACAGCTACTCTGGGCAACCTCTTCCACTGCCTCACTACCATCTCAGTGAAGAATATCTTCCTTCCATCTGATCTAAATCTACGCTAATATAATCAGTGCTCTCTGTCTGTGAACTTATATATTTTCAGAACCATGGTGTCTCTTTGATCTCCATAAATGCCTTCCCAAATACTTTACAATTTTGTATGAATTATTTCTCAATTTATGCTAGCTCTCCACAACCAACCTCAAGAGTAGATTATTTGCAGCTTTTGCGGTTATTCATACCTAACTTTAGGACCGTGAATTTTGAGGAGTTATTCAAATGATGTTTATTTCAAAATTTCTTCTTTCAGAAAAGAAGATTGAGGCTGAATGAATAAGGTTGCCAAGCTACTGCTACATCTTGTGATGTGCAACACAGAATAATTTTCTACCAATTTTCTTGTGCAGCAGATAAACTGCATTATAAAATCATTAGTAGCTTCTATTAAAATTGTTCTTATATTTATGTTTCTAGAAAAAGCACCTTTGCAGAGGCTGGGGACTAGACTTTAGATGACATCTTTCTTCACACAGTTCCTATATTTTCTGAATATTTTCCAAATTAAAATGAAATATACTCTTTCTTTCTTCTGCATTCTTGAAAAAAAACTTGTATGTTAAATTCCAAATGAATATTTTTTCTCCTTTTGAAAACAGGAGAGAAGAGGAAAGGAAAGAAGTCACCACTAAAATGTCCTGAAAACTGTAGATTATGAAAAATATGGAGTGTTTTTGTTTGTTTTAAGGTATAGATTTATTCACATGCATTTTACTGAAAAATTCAAAATCAGGGTGGAAAGAAAATTGTAGAATCCAAAAATTTCCTAAAAATATATTAGATTTATATTCTGCATATGAAAACTCAGTTACATAGCCCAGAAACAAGTCCCATGGTCTAAGGTAACTGGGGGAGGATTAGAATGTGCACTCTTGCACTTGCACATCAGACACAAAAAAAGTAAAATATTCAAGTGGCCTTCTGAAAGCTAAGCAAATAGAGGTGTGCATGCCTTGTGATCATTAAAAATCCATTGGTATACCTCACAGGACTAAGCAGGTTAGATATGGAAAAGATCCAATTTAGTTTATTGCAGTCTGTTTACATAACTTACTCCTGCATTCCTATGGTTTTTTAATTGTGGGGTTTTATTATTCTTTTAAATTTTTTTCTTTTTTTTTTTAAACTGGCTCATGTGCTAAGTGTATTTAAATAGGCACCATTCCATTCTTCATAGAAAATATGTCACAGATTAATACTTGTTTTAAAGTTTTCCAGTTAAGCATATGGTAGAAATGTAATATATAATTTCTTTTTAAGTGAGAAATGAATAAAGTATCATATCAGCCAAGCAGAAAAAAAAAAAAAAAAAAGAGGTCATTTAATTGGGCCCTAATTTTATTAAGTCATCTGGGAATCTCACATGAATAAATCATGCAACTCAGATAGTTAACCCCCTCTTAACTCTTTTACCTGGTGAGTGCTGCTATCAGCCTTCGTCAAGAATGCACTGCTGTCCGATTCTTACAAAGGGTAAAGAAACACGCAGAGGCATATATTCCTTCCCCTAATGTGTCTTTGTTTCTGATTTCTGCTCATTGGCTTTCATTCTTTCTTTTCATTCAGGATTTATTTTCCCTCAAGCCTGTTATGAAGGTAAATCTGTGTGAGAAATGGACAACTTCTGCCCACAGTTCAGTGTCTGTAGTGACTATCACTGGCTAATAACTGAACTCCACCCAGACCTTGCGAACTATCAGAGAGGAAAGTTTCCCTCCTAGGCCCCAGAAAGGCAAAGCTGGGTCCTCCTCTGATAGCAGTAATACATCATCAAGGTTGAATCTCCTGGTTAGGATGTTTGTCTTTCCTTTCCAGGGGCTTCAAAGATAGGTAATGCTTAAATCCTGTCAGTTAACCTCTTTACTTGTTGTCCTGTTTGTCTCTTTTCTCACTCTTGCTGATATAAAGAGGTTCAGAAATGAGCTGGAAAGGCCAGAGTTTTTACCTTTTCTTATTCAGAGGAAGGTTTGTAAATATGCTACCTTCAGTATGATTGTGCTCATCTTCTTGGAATGACAAATGCTTACATCTTTTATAGCATGGCTCACCACAAGAGAATACATAATAAGAGCTGTAGCTCTTAGCTTTATTTTGTGCTCACTTTTAATTTATAATTGTGTATCTATATGGATTTCACAGAGGAAAGCATGTGAAGTTTAGGCAAATCTCCTAAGCTGTGCAATGGAAAACAGCTGACTTAAACACTTTTCTTTCCAGTTAACCACTAACAATGTGATGTCCTTTTAGAATTACATTATGAAAATATGTCAAAGAGATTATTTTATATATGGACAAATTAATGAATCAATGCTCTCATGCTAAAAAAAATACTCTAAGTACTGCTGGAGTTCAGATGTAAGGTAGATCAGCAGATAAGAGTGAATGGTTAGCAGCACAGTCAGGAACACCTCTAGGTTTTATCAACAGATATAAGGAGTTTTCCATATCATTCTTCAAGTAATGGACTGTCCAAGTCTTTTCTCTGAACCAGAGATGTATTTTTGCTATTTGCACTCCCATTAAAATACTGGTAGCCTCTACATGTTGTACGAGAACTGAAGAAGAAACCATCTTGTACGAGAACTGAAGAAGAAACCATCTAATATATATTCAGACCCCAGCCCATGATTATGTAAGATCATCCGCGTGTATGTTCAGATTGGATTGGAGCATCTACCGTCAGAGATTCCCAAAACCGCATCCATCATATTTCCATAACTACATAAAAACCAGTGATGCAATGGTGGGAGAGCTAAGCCAGTTATGTTCAAATACCCAGGCTGCTGGCATTATTCTTTGAGTGTACATTTTATATTACATAACATACCTAGTTTCCCAGGGAAATATGTGTTTTCATAGTAATTGTCTGTCCCTCTGTCAGTTTCCACATGTCTTATGACAGGTTTATAAGTTGTTAATTTCAGTCATATATGATGAAGGGATACATAGTTTAAAAATGTCAGATTCCTACACATTTCACAAAATGTCAGATAAAGGAGTCTGATCCTATTAGCATCTCCCTAGAGGAAAAGGCTGCAGTATGAGTTTAGCCTTTTTAGACATGAAAGAAACTACAAAGCAACTCATGGCAGTAGCACAGTAGACAATTAATAGCAAATACCAATGAGAAAATTGATTCTGCTTTTCTTGCAAATATTTTTTTTTTTTTTAAGATAATTACTCCCTTGTGTGTTTCTCAGTCTCTAATTTGTAGACCAGATTAGGTAAGAGTCTTCTCACCTAGAATAAACATTGCATAATACTGTTTCTGAAACAAGACTGTAGTTACCAAGCGAATAATGACACTTTTGCTTGTTGATTATATGAGAATACAGATTCCTTGCAAATATACAGAGTTTAACATGATGTCTTTCTGCCAATTGAAACTATATGATTAGCTAAGAAAATCCATACTGGTCATTCAATTATCATTTTCCAGTGTCCCTGTGTTATGCATTACTCTAAGACTCTCAAATGCTTCTGCAAAGATAGCACTGGGTACTTGCCATATCAGAAAGAATATAATAAATACTCACTCTTGACATTTTCATGCTTTCACTTTTCTTATGTCATAAAAGACAGGTCCATCATAAAACATTTGAGGATTGTAGTATAAAATACATTAATGATGCTGTAAATCTTAGCCATACCAAAAAACACTGCTCTTGGTATAGGTAGTTGAATCACACCAAGGCAAAAGGAGACCAGAGCAGGGGTCCTAATAGCCTAATAAACCAAAACCATGGAAAGTCAAAGGACAGCACTCATAGCACAGTCACTTTTTGCCTAATCTCCTCTTAGCTCATTAGCACTGTAAGTGAAAGTCAGTTATGGAAGTGCTCATGTTAGTTGTAATCATCCATACTCACACAATTCAGGACCAAGACAATTGTAGTAGACTTCTTCCATCTAAATTAATGGTATTTAAGCATCTTAATTTTTATAATATATTTGCACAGGTAGTCTCTGATTTATCCTCCATGAATATTTTAAAAGAATCCCTTGGAAGAAGCTTGATAGTTTTTACTTTACTCCAAAACCACTATGTACTGAATGCCACCAGATTTACAAGTAATTTACAGAACTGTGAGGTTTCTCTCTCTTTTAGAACATTTCCGGACCAGAAGTTTATAGATGAAGGTAATACGACAGAGAATAACACTTTGACATAATTTCACAATGACGGTTTGTGTAACTTTGTGAAAGGAAGTTATTTCTAAATTAGAGAAAAAATCTATCACTCAGACTTCTCATATTAACTTGAATTTATGCTATGTTTTGCTTCAGAAAACTTTTCTAATAAAATCAAAACCTGAAGTATTTCCATTAAGTGTTTTGTAACATTTAAGAGGAGATGTTCCAAATCACATAATTTTAAATGAAACACACTATAAGATAGAAAAAATTCATAGAATCATAGAATGATTTGGATTGGAAGGGACCTTAAAGATCATCTAGTCCCATCCCCTGGGCAGGGCTAGACCAGGTTGCTCAAAGCCTCATCCAGCCTGGCCTTGAAGACATCCAGGGATGGGGCATCCACAGCTTCTCTGGGCAACCTGTTCCAGTGCCTCACCACTCTCTCTGTGAAGAACCTCTTCCTGATATCCAATCTAAAACTCCCCACTTTCAGTTTAAACCTGGTACCCATTGTCCTGTCACTACAGGCCCTTGTAGAAAGTCCTCTCTCAGCTTCCTTGTAGCCCCTTCAGGTACTGGAAGGCTGCAATAAGGTCTCCCTAGAGCCTTCTCCAGGCTGAACAAGCCCAATTCTCTCAGCCTTTCACCACAGGATGAAAAAGATGTTCTTGTAAGAAGTCTCAAATTTTACTTTTCATAAACCTATTTCTGGAGCCATGGTAATAATTTCCAGCATATCTGGAAGTCTCCTTTATTCCATCATATGAAAAACAGAGAGATGGAGGATTTAAAATAGTGTTCATCAACATTACATCATCCATAGTATCTACTTCAGCTATTTTAACACACAATTCTATGTTTATATTTCTCTCTAGATCATATTCTAAACTCAGTAAAACTACTTTATAGAGAACAGGGTTATATTCCCTTCCATTTGTTAAAGCAAAAACAAACAAACAAACAAAACACAAACCAAACCAAAACAAAAAACCCCAACAAAACAAAAAACCCAAACCAAAAATATGTGGCAAGAGAATGGAGGGGGTTATGTTAAAAAAAAAAAAAAAAATTACTTTTTGTTATAATTTAAATATGTGTCAGGGATCTCTTTGGTGTCAATTTTATTATTTTTGGTATTTCAGAAAGGGTTGTTTGTCTGTGGGTAATCTGCCGATGTATAAGCTACTTGCAATTACAACTGTGTTATTTCAGAGGGCATACTTTACATCTCTTAGTGAACTGTTATAAAGATATTGTCTCAAGACTAGAATACACTTAGGATTCTTTTGTATAGAAGGAAAAGGAAATTCTGATTTTTTTTTGTAACACAGAAAATATTTATTTTCTGATCGTGTAATTTATGTAAAATTGGGTTTGCTGGAAACAAGGAAATGAACAGAACATTAAGATTAGAGTTCTGTTATCTGTTTATTATTGATTTAACATGTGTGACTGCACTGAATGCAAGTAAATTTTCTCTCTTATTTAAGCCATTAGTATCTTAATAAATTCCATTGATTTGAACAAAATTATTATAGAACTATATTTATGTAACAGTATTTTATTTGCTCAGTCTTCTCAATGACATTACAATAACCACTTAAAATATAATTTTTACTTGTCTTATTTAGGACAAAAACCCACTATTGATGTTAAATCATACTAAATCCATTTACACCAGTTATGAATCTCTCCTTATGGTCTGTCTAAACACATGATTCCAAATTTTTGAAATGTGGCTTAAGCAAAAACAGGTTTCAACTTAGTTGGACATTTCTATGATTCTTTCTCAAGGGAACCATTCTTCCATTGTGTAGTAAAACCATCTTTTTCAAAAATACTCAAGTACCAGGAAATGCCAAAGTACATTTTAGAAGGCTTAGTGAAGTTACATTTTCATATAAGATCTCACATAATTTCCTGTGAAATAATTTTCTTGACCTCTATGATTTTGTTATATCTTAGTCAGCAGTGCATATCTTTGTACTGCACAAATGAATTCAACCATTTCCTTTTTATGCTTGCAAAATCTGTCCTGAAACAAACCAACCTACTTTTAGGATCAAAAGTCTAACCTTGGTATAACTATGACAACAAATGTTCTGTTCAACAGCCAAAAATATGCAATAAATTTATTAAAAGGATGGTAAAAACCAAGTCTTTCAGATATATTCTATACACTTTTTTTTTAAAGTAACATTCTTTTGACATTTTTCTAGCTATAGTGTTTTGAAACATTTACCCTCTCCAGTTGTTCTAATTATATCCATCAATGTGATGCATGTTGAATTGGATTTTAATAAGATGGTAACTCCTTGTTTAGCAGCAAGTTTAACAGGAGTGTAATTTATTGTTGATAAAGTATGAGGTGCCAGATACAGCTACTAAAAAGTGCTAGAACTACTTGACATTTTTCTAGCTATAGTGTTTTGAAACATTTACCCTCTCCAGTTGTTCTAATTATATCCATCAATGTGATGCATGTTGAATTGGATTTTAATAAGATGGTAACTCCTTGTTTAGCAGCAAGTTTAACAGGAGTGTAATTTATTGTTGATAAAGTATGAGGTGCCAGATACAGCTACTAAAAAGTGCTAGAACTACAT
>NW_010223720.1:0-6849 GCF_000690775.1 Eurypyga helias | reverse complement strand
GGTAGATATGTCTAAATCAAAATAAAGGACGGCAGTACACCTGTATAAGATAAGCAAGAAGACAATATTCAAGTGTCCTATAGGCTATAATTTTGAAAATATTTTTTTTTTATTGTAGAAAAAATGTTGTGTGTAATTTTCACATGAATTACATATGGGACACAAAGTTTTCAAAGGACTTATATACCAGCAAACACACATTCTGAAAGTCAGTATTTATCAACTATTGAGAAATATATCTTGTAAAATGTGTTTAAACTGACCAAAAGAAAAACATTTGTTAAAAAGAGCCATTCTAGTTATAAATGATTGATGGACAGAAATTTTAAATTGTAGCAAAGATGCAATCAGCTAAGCAGTCATCATTATGTATAACATGATAACTATACCTAATATTTCTGTGATGTCAATTGGAAGGAGAATGCATCTTTAATAAAACATCACAAGGGTGAAAAAAATGTAAGCGTGGTGTACAACCAAAAGCCACACCACACAGACACAACACTCCAAGCCACAAAGAGAATAATAAAAAATGGAAATACAAAAGATGACTACAAAACTGAAGTTATAAGACAGATTTGCACACAAATCCAGACAGATCTAAGTGTGTATTGGAAGTGTCCTAAATCTCAGACCAAATCCCATGCATTAGGTGATCTGAATTCAAGGCAGCACATCTCCAAGTGCATTTGGAATCCTTTGATTCATGAAGCTGTTAAAAAGACAATGTGAGCAACCAGGATTGTCTTCAACACCTAATGGGAAAATATAAGAAATATATTCAAATGAATCTATATGGAATAATATTTTGTTCTTTTTACACTCAAATAAATGAGAAATAAAATTAAAAAAAAAAAACTTTCCATTTTTAAAGGAAGATAAAATTAACACGTCTTGTAATTGCATGATTGATGTTGGACATTTATAGGAAGAGCAAAGGAAATGAAATTCTGTTTGTGTCCAGACATTCAGTGGTGAAGATCGTTCACTTTCAGTGTAAGAGAATGAGATTCAGTAGCTTTTGGAGAATGTCCAGGTTATCAAACTACAGTATTATCTGGAATAACCAGAGTGTCTTTATTTTTTCTGTTTGCACTGGGACAAGGAGGAGCACCTTATTGCTTCCCCTGTGCTGTAGCCTTACTGCAGAGCTAATTGTGACTCTTCAAGTGTATTAAGTGGACCTGTTCCAAAGAATAACTATTGACTCAATTTATAGTTCCCTATAGTCCTATTACAATGTTGTTTGAGAATTTCTGACTCGCACTCAAATGATTTTCCTAACACATTTCTGTCTGGGATCTGATCCTAGCTCATTGGTACTCTTGGTGGAGACAAGCCATTCTTAAAATAACTGCTAAGCCAGTAGATAAATGGTTTGTAGAAATGTTACCAAACTTTTTAAATCTGAAAATAGCTAACAAATTCAGAAGTGAAAGAAAGCACATTTGTAGTGAGTGACACAAAGAATGATAACTTTATCAGAAAACTCCCAAAGCCTAGGGCTTGTATTTTTTTTCTAAAATACAACAGGTTTAGAATTTCCCAGAAAACTGAACACCTTAATTAACTTGACTTCTAATTGGATCAAAATCTAATATCAGAAAAGCAGCATTTTCAGTAAACCAAGTGAAAAAAAGGTCTACAACAGTTATGAATGATATTATTTCTAAAAGATATATTTATTTATAACAATATTTGGTTGCAATTTTTAATAGTACTCAAGTCAACTGGAGAACTGGCTTCTGCAAGCACATTTGGACATGTTCTTTCAATATTTTGGAAGGAAAAATATATTCTTTATAGCTTTAGGATTATAAGAAAATATGGATTTGGTAAAGTATTTGCTATCATTATTTCATGTCAAGTCTGTGTTTTGGTCAAATATATAAAAGATAAGCCAAGCCTGTAAATTTACCTCACTCAAGCTTTTGCTTATATTAGCAATTCTCCTAACACTGAGAAATTCCCAGTTTTTCACATCTAAATTTTTAGGGCTGGCATCATATCTTTTGGAAAATATGTCTGTACAGTTGTAAAGATTAATATTACCAAATTCACATTTGCCTGTTAAGAATACTAGTATGAAATACCAGCAAACCTTGATTGTTAGCTGTTCATTGAATTCAAACAGGTTTTCAATTATGTTTTCATGGGAGTTTAAACCCAACCTTTCACTCTTGTGATTACTTTGCACTCACCTATGTCACTAACCTAACTCCTCCTAAAGTAGGAGTTATTTTCAGCATATATAACTAGCTTACAATTATGCTTGTGGTTTAAGTTTACACTGAACTGCTGTCTTGAAGAGATACTTTGCATTCATGCAAACTGTTCTTGGGAGCTTTCTACTCAAGAAATCTTTTTAGACATAGTGTCAAATGCATGTTCTCTGGCTCTTTTCCTGTAGCAAGTTTTGTTCGTCCCTCTCAAATAGGATCTGTATAGTGCCTTCAATGTAAATTTCCAATATTTTTGAAGCTGAAACACCATCTTTTCTCTGGATTTGAAAGCAAAGGTCTTAAGTATCCCTTAATAACAGGAGGATCTAGAAATCACTGTTGGAGATTGAAAAATAGTCTTCCATTCCTATTAAAGGTCTTTTTAGTAAGAATTTGAGATTAAAACTATATACTAGCCATCTCTTGAAATGTGTTCCTTCATTTCTTGGACCACAAATCTATCCAAACCTCAACTGTTGCATCAATATTGTTAATACAACTACAGTTGCAAGCATGTGAAACTGTGAATTAAGACAGTGGGAAGAATACCCACCCTTTACAGCATTATTTTTTTTTTTTCAATATCATGTTCAATGTGCTGCTGGAGAGACAGAAAGTTGTTTTTTTCCACTGACTGTGCTGGCTGAAATTAATTTCATTGGCACAAAGCTGACACTGTTAGTCATTACAGGATCAAGAGAATACAACTTGGCAACAACAGAATCCACTCTTCATTCTCCACGTACGGTTTGGATTAAAGGCTGTAACCTTCAATGCCATCTGGAAAGGATGTGAGGGCTATACTCCCTGTTCTCAAACTGCATATTAAATCACAAATGTAGATGCTAGGCCCCGACCTTTTCTAAGTGAGCTCAGCTGTATATACTTCAACCACCAAGGCCAGATCACTCCATTCCTAACCTCAGGTTATGTAATAAAAGTAGACTTTTTCAGAGCAGACAAGGGACAACATTTACTCACCCTGATTGGATCAACTTCCTCATGTACTGATAACTGTGACAACAATATTATTTCTTTCCATTATTTGCTTGAAATTGTTCTATCAATTGCTTGTATAATTATTCACTTCAGAGTTTAGAAGTTTTCCTAGAATGAATAATACCATTTCAAACCAAATATACACCAAGTAATAACTGTAGAGGATTTTTTCCCTTGGAGGCTAGGTGAAAGTTGAATATGTAATAATATAAGTCAGAATTAATTTCTCCAATTTTCTAAGTTAATTGCACGAAGTAAATATGCTATATGTTAAAAAATAACCTTCTTTCTTGTCCCTTATCTCTTCCTCTCATGTTCATCAGTTCTTAAACAAACTTATCTTTCCTCTCTTGACCCCAGCAGTCATATCTGCACTCAACAGATATAGGTAGGTATCCAGGTGTGTGGTTTTTGGTTAGGCTAGAGTTAATTTTTTCACACTAACTAGTATGAGGCTATGTTCTGGATTTGTGTTGAGAAGAATGTTGACTATATACTGATGTTCTTAGTTGGTGTCAAGCAGTACTTCTATTAAACTAAGGACTTCCTAAGTTCCTCATATTACACCTTGTCTACTCCTTCCTTACTCTCCTCTATTTTATACTACTTCTCTCTACAAGACACTGGAAGAACACAGCCTGGACAGGTGACCAAACTAATAAAAGAGACATTTCATGTCATCAAATGTCATGCTTGGTATGTAGGATGGGGAGTTGTCTGGGAGGCAAATTACTGCTTGGGTTCTGGCTGGGCACTGGTGCGCTGGTGATGAGTGGTTCTATCATCTTTTTTTTTCCCTTTTCATTTTTTTTTTTTTCCCATTATATATTTTTATCATTATTTGTATTAGCACTATTTTTATTATGTATTTTATTATTATTGAATAATATAGTTGAATTAAAAGTAGCATATTTGAGCAGTGTTTTTAAACAAGAAAATTCCATTTAGAAACTATTTCAGATGAGTTGTGAGAGTTAACATATTAACATTAACACCTTTATAAACACTTGGAAAGGAGTTTTTCTAAAAAAGATTTAATAGGTTAAATTTTTCAAGATAGTGTTTCATAGATATCTAAATGGAAAAACAGTGCAAGAAAAAAATTAATTACACCCCTACCTCCCCAAAAGACACCCATACACACAAGCCAACACAAAACCAAAATAGAAAACAACTTTTTGTCTCTCATCAAGGCACTGGAAATAGAGAAATTACTTCCAAATGACATCAATGTGTTAAATTGTTACTAGATCACAAAAATTTATGTCGATATTGATGGCATTAATTTGTTGCAGATGTGCCCTATGCCAGTGTCACAAAAATAGTAGCTTTTTCAGTATAGTTTGCATAGAATCCCTCTTATTATACCTTGAAAGAGAAAAAGAGAATGAAAGATAAATCTCCTCATATATCTTAATCTGACTCATGTAGAAAGAAACAGAATATACATACATGCCTTGCTTCCCACCTTAAACAAAAGACAGTTATGGACATTGCCCTGCCTAAAACAGCTAGTGTAGGTGATAGATATGGTCTCCAAAAGGGAGGCAGCCTGACTTATTGAAGTATCAAAGCCTCAGCTTCAACCTCTGTTTTCAGTCTTTCCAACATGCTTGCAGGAAAGGGAGAGTAAGCAGAAAGGAAGGGAAGGAAAGGAAAGGGAATTTGAAATATCATGAAAAATGTCTAACATACACAAAGAAAAGGACAGCTGCCTATATTTAAAGGAACAGTCAGGTTCAAGTACAATTTGTTAGATAGTGTAGTGTGGAAGACTAGAGAAATGTGAATTCAAAAAAATTTGTGTTTTAAAGCAGGTCAAACCTGATAATGAATATATAACCTGAAATTACAAACTAAAAGACAAACTATTCTGCTTCCATAAGCTGAGGCACTGAGTCTAATTGTGGAAATTGTTTTTATTTAGTTATATTTTCTGGTCTTGTAGGAAAACAATTTAGAAGGTTGAGGAGAATCTTTTTTGGTATATACTTAGATGTGAAGAAGGCTGGTGTATGGAAGGAATGAAGCATTTTTTATGTCCAGCATGTGTGAAATGAAATAGTACTACAGCATCAAGACATGGGCAAAACACCTAAATAAGGAAAAGCTTTTAATGGTACAGACAGCCGAAGAAATTTCTTGCAGGGAATAGGGAGACTCCAGTTACAACTTTAGGAGTAGTTAATAGAGATATTTGCCATCAGTCAAAGAAACATAGTTGATCCTGCTTTGGGACACATGGATGTACTAAGGCTTTTTCTAAGTTTCTTTCTGAGATATTCCTCCAAACTTCTTCTTTAATTTTCTAAGGTTTTAACTTTAGCTTAAAAATAAGAGAGAATGCAATTTTTTTACAAAGACCAATCCAACCATCCTACTGTCCCCTTAATGACATTTGATTGCTGAATGCTTTCTATAAATTATTTTAAATCATGATTGCAAAGGATGGCAGGACAACTTAATGCAAGTAATCTCTGATTAGTCTACAGTTTTGCCTAAAAAGTTATACTTCTATAATATACCTCTCTTTCTCCTTGTCATCGCTGGAAATAAAGAATAAAGTTTAATACATGGATGGACATGTATTCTAACACATGAAATCTCCATATATATTTTCATCTTATAGTACATTTGCTTTGTTTGTAACTTAAAACTCTTACAGGAATTATGGTTGGGTTTTGGTGGGGGTTTTTTTGTTGGTTTGGTTGGTTGGTTGTTTTTGGTTTTGTTTTTTTTGGGTTTGGATTTCTTTTTTTTCCCCTGGGGAATACTAAAATCCCTTGTTAATTCTGCTTAATTTCTTAAACTCAGAATTTCTGTGAAATTTCAAAACAAATGAAAACATCGAAAACCACTGGCCTTTTTTTCTCCATATCCTGGAAAAAAAGTCTTTTCCATTGAATTTAACTCATTTTAATTAAATAAAGTTATTGTCTAATACATAATCACAAATTATATTTTTATCTGAAAGTTTCATATAAAAATCCTAGTATCTGTTTCTAACCTCAAAATCTAATTACACTGTTTTTAAACATGTGTTGTAAAGGTCGTTCTCAGTAGGTGAAATTGTAAAAGGATTTATATTAGAACAACTTATATTGATATACCAGTCTTTTTGTGGACTGTAGATTTTTTAGAGGGCTGTTCATTTGTGACAGGCAGATAAATGAGAAAAAGGAAAAAAGTAATCTGAGAGTTATTAACTGGAAGTTATATTTTGTTCTTGTCTCATTATCACTTATGCATCAAAAGATGTTTTAAGAAAATTCCTTCTGAGAATTTTTAATTATGAGGTGAAATTTTTATTTTTCCTCACTATCATTTAAATGGAGCACTGTATCTAACTTGTCTAATGCCAAAAGTTAAAACTGGAAACTTTATATCTAATATATAATACAGTGTCAATAAGGAATATGTTTCTTGTTAAATTTTTAATAGGAAGGGCAGAAACTTCAGGTATTAAACCAGGGAAACTGTAAAAAACTATGTAATTCTGCACTTACCTGATTTTATTACTTAATGTAGAAAAGGTCTCTGGTTCAATTTTTCAGGTATCAAGGATTCATATCAGCATCTCTGAACAAACAAGTATCATTAACAAGTGGCTTTCCTCAGGGGTCAGTGT